>NC_056703.1:24688969-24916469 GCF_018831695.1 Puntigrus tetrazona | reverse complement strand
CAATCACACACGGGTCTCCTTTCTCTTTCAGGAAAGGAATATCGACCAATGCTAAATTAAAACAACAACTGATCTACCATCCTCTGAGGGTAATACCTGTATTCTTGTCATAGTTGATCGTTTCTCCAAATCTTGCAAACTTCTCCCCCTTAAAGGTTTACCAACTGCCTTGGAAACAGCTGAAAACCTGTTCCATCATGTGTTTTGTCACTTTGGCCTCCTGGAGGAGCGTTCTTGGGTTGATCATGAAGACATCTTGGATCCCACGCTCCTACACAAGTTCCACCAGAGTCACCCTGACTGGCCTGCCCCTCGAGGTCATGGCCGTCCCAAACGTCGTACAAGTACCTGGAGGAGGGGGTAATGTCAGGCGTTTACCAGTGCCACACTCACCCGTCACACTAACTACCAGATCAAACTCACCTGAATGCTAATCATCGTCACCTGATTTCAATCAGCTCGACCCTATATAAGCTACATTCAGTCATTCCTCCAGCGCCGGGTCTATAGTTCACATCTCCATGTTGTTCTATCAATCAATCATTTTTATTTATATAGCGCTTTTAACAACACAGGTTGCATCAAAGCACTGTACAGTATAACGACAGGGATGTATAGTGACGAGAGTGACCAATTTCTTATTAAATGCAGAGACGGTCTCTGTAGTCAACGATAGTCAGTAGAAGTTAAGTGTCCCCAACCAAGCAAGCCAGAGGCGACAGCGGCAAGGAAACAAAACCCCATGCATACAGAATGGAGAAAAAAAAACCTTGGGAGAAACCAGACTCAGTTGGGGTCAGTTCTCCTCTGACCGGACGCCCAGCACTTAACTTCCAGTTCAATTTTAAACGCAGCTGTGTCATGTAGTGTAAATGACTTAGTGTGTGCGTGTGCGTGAGCGTGTGTGTGTGCATCAGGATCTGGTGATCTGTCGACGGGCGCATCTAGGTGTTCTGGTCTCTGATGGACATAATCTCTGGGTGCTGATCCACCATCTAGTCTGGATACAAACTGTGAAAACAAATTGAGAAAGAAACAGGACTAATATTAGCGTAGATGCCATTCTTTTTACGATGTCACAAGTACATCGTATTGTAGGAGTAGTGTTCCCGGTTCCAGCAAATCTAAGTAATGCAGCCTAAAAATCCTTTAACGGATTTGAATAATAAAAGGTGTGTTGGTGTGTTATGTGTAGGCTAAGTTAAAAAGATGTGTCTTTAATCTAGATTTAAACTGGCAGAGTGTGTCTGCTTCCCGAACAGAGTTAGGGAGATTGTTCCAGAGTTTAGGTGCTAGATAGGAAAATGATCTGCCGCCCGCAGTTGATTTTGATATTCTAGGTATTATTAAATGGCCAGAGTTTTGAGAACGCAGCAGACGTGCAGGACTATAATGTGAGAAGAGCTTGCTCAAGTATTGAGGAGCTAAACCATTCAGGGCTTTATAGGTAATTAATAGGATTTTAAAATCTATCCAATGTTTGATAGGGAGCCAGTGCAGTGTTGACAGAACCGGGCTAATGTGATCATACTTCCTAGTTCTAGTAAGGACTCTGGCTACTGCGTTTTGAACTAGCTGAAGTTTGTTTATTAAGCGTGCAGAACAACCACCCAATAAAGCATTACAATAATCTAACCTCGAGGTCATAAACGCATGAATTAATATTTCTGCATTAGAGGTTGAAAGCATAGGTCGTAATTTAGATATATTTTTAAAATGGAAAAACACAGTTTTACAGATGCTAGAAACATGATTTTCAAAGGAAAGATTGCGGTCAAACAGCACACCTAGGTTCCTAACTGATGATGAAGAATTAACAGAGCAGCCATCAAGTGATAGGCTGTGTTCTAGAATATTATATGTGGGGTTTTAGGTCCAATTATTAGCACCTCTGTTTTTTCAGAATTTAACATTAAGAAGTTACTCATCATCCAGCTTTTTATATCGACTATGCATTCTGTTAGATTCTCAATTTGGTGTGTATGACCAGGCTGCGCTGAAATATAGAGCTGAGTATCATCAGCATAGCAGTGAAAGCTAACACCATGACTCCTGATAATATCTCCCAGAGGTAACATGTAAAGGTTGAAAAGTAACGGTCCTAGCACTGAGCCTTGAGGAACTCCATATTTCACTTTTGATCGATATGATACCTCCTCATTTAATGCCACAAACTGATAGCGGTCAGATAGATATGATGTAAACCATGCTAAGGCGCTTCCTCTAATGCCAACATAGTTTTCTAGTCTATCCAAGAGAATGTTGTGATCGATAGTATCGAATGCTGCGCTAAGATCTAATAGCACTAATAACGAGATAAAACCACGATCAGATGATAGAAGCAGGTCATTAGTAACTCTAATGAGAGCAGTCTCAGTACTATGGTACGGTCTAAAACCTGATTGGAAATCCTCACAGACACCATTTTTTCTAAAAGGAATACAGTTGTGAGGATACTACCTTTCTAGTATCTTTGACAGAAAAGGAGATTAGAGATTGGTCTGTAATTTACTAAGTCTTTGGGATCAAGATGTGGTTTCTTAATGAGAGGTTTAACTACAGCCAGTTTAAAGGTTTTGGGAACATAACCTAATGACAATGATGAATTAATAATGTTCAAAATAGGATCTATGACTTCTGGAAGCAGATCTTTTAATAGTTTAGATGGAATAGGGTCTAACATACATGTTGCTGGTTTAGATGATTTAACAAGTTTGTACAAGTCTTCTTCTCCTATAATAGAGAAAGAGTGTAATTTTTCCTTAGGGGATCTAAAGCTCATTATCTGATGTGAAACTGTAGTTGACGGCTGCATAGTTACAATTTTATCTCTGATGGTATCAATCTTAGAAGTAAAGAAATTCATGAACTCATTGCAGCTATACTCTTGGGGCATATTAGCACCTGCTGATGCTTTATTTTTTGTTAATTTAGTCACTGTACTGAATAAATACCGGGGGTTGTGTTTGTTTTCTTCTAAAAGGGATGAAAAATAATCAGATCTTGCTATTTTTAATGCTTTTCTGTATGACAGCATACTCTCCCGCCAGGCAATACGATGTAGGGTTTCCACACCTAATTTTAATTATGATTGTGATAATTGTGAATTATCACTTGAATTCGCTCTTAATTCAAGTTTGGGGAATTTGTGACGGCCCATGTGGTGGCCGCACATTAAACGATCGGGTGAGAAATACACAATACACCAATACACTAATCTATATTTATTTATTTTGTTTAAATGGTTCATTATTATTATTTGAAATAAGACTCGTACACAGTTTGTTAGTTTATTTATTTTAAAGCAGTTAACCGTTTGGGTGCACACAAGTTGGTTTACTGTGTTTATTTGGTTTAATATATATTTCTTTGAGTTAAGTTACCATGTCGCGGGTGGTGTGGAGAGTGGCAGAGGTACCGGCTGTTCCTTTGTGAGGTCCGGCAGTTTAAAGGGCGACCCGCCACCACGGCTGCTCTTTTTAGTTCCGCCGGCTTGTACCATCCAGCTGGGAACTTGTAGGGGAGCGCTGATGTGGTCAACTGTTTTGAATTTGTTAATCTTATTTTTTCCCTTTTTGCTATATTTCTTTCTCCGTTTATGATTTATCTAAGCAACTATTTGTTATGAAATGATTTGTTGTTGTTAGATTTATGCAAGCATTTAAAATATTGATTTCCTGTGTTTCCCTCCTTGTTTCTAATGGATTAGTCCGTTTGTATATAAGTGCTCTGTCATTTTGGGGTGGGGTTGGAGTTGGTGTCGTCTTTGAGTTGCTAGTAGTTTTCTGTTCTCTGTATTTTTTGTTATTTTTGTTTTATAAGGCCTGCTTATTGATTTGGGAATTTTTGTGTGTTAATATATATTTTTGGCTCTTTATTAAAAGTATTTTTTTCCCCTTTAAACTTTGTTTGTGCTGGTGTAAGCCCTTACAATTCTAAAACCTGGTGTGATCCTCACAGAATTGAATCTTAAAAGATTCACGTAGTATGTAATTCAAATACACCTTTAAATCACCTAATACGTCCAGCGTTTTAGGGCAATTTAAATGTATGTTACCAATATGAATTTACTCTGTGATCAGCAAAATAAATCAATTGGATTCTTCGCTTTACCTCGAGCAGGTAACAACGGATCTGGGCATGAGTTTGACTTTCCAGTTACATAACACACAAACAAGAATTCGTAATAATGAAACACAATTTATTAAACAGTACCTACTATTTGACAAGACTACACTGAGAAGACTAAACATAAACACACACACACACACATGTATTCATACACACATTCACGGGTTGGAAGGGAAATGGATAATTGTCTGTCCAAAGTCTGTTAGCTAGTTCTGAGATCGCACTAAGAGCACCAACAAAGCAAAGTTAGGTTTTAGCTTGCTTATATGTGTCTGCGCCGATTCAGTCAAGAGATGAAAAGGTAGTTTTACCACTCGGCTTGTCTGGGGAAATCCCGGCGTGCTGATTGGGCAGGCTCGTCCGTGGGATGACGTGGTCGGGCTTTCCCGGGCCGTTTGAATGAAGTCTCTCTAGCTTGGTGGTTCGCTTTGGATGAACCGGGTTGGTTATGGAAAGGGCAGTGAGTGTCCGTGGAGTGATGTGACGGAGCGGACCGGAGTCGAGGGTATCGGGTCGTTCTTGTTCAGAGTCTTCTAACTTCTCCCAGTTCCGAAGTTTCTCCGTTTCCTTGGCGATTCCTGCAGCGACCCGAATTCCCTGCGACTCCCTGTGGTTCCGAAGAAGTTCTTCTCGACTCGACTCCGACTCTTCTCAACTCAACTCAACTCAGAGAGCTCTGTTCCTGCGTTTTGAGGTGCAAGTTTTGGGCCGTGCCCTGGGCAGTTGTCCAATCCCGAGGTCAAAGGGGCGTGTCCACGCCTGCTTTCGACTCGGTTCGTGCATACTTTATCCCAGTTAGAATTGACATTCTGCACTTCTGTTCCCTATCAAAAGCTTATAAGTGGAATACACTGTTGTGCATTGCACAAACACATATATTCATTCATCACGATATTGGAAACATCGTAAGCTTCAATTTGATATCAAACATGCATTATCTAGCGCTTATGGAACGCTCTCTGTTAGAGGATTATTTAACGAGTATATAGCGGTTCCTACATACATCCCAAAACATTTATGAAGCAGTTATTTACAGATGAACCTTTATTAGTTTGAAAGGAAAGCATTTAGATTGTTCGTTTAGAAGTTTTATGTGTGTCCTGGCAGTTCCTTTATTGTAGCGAAAAGGAAAAAGGCGCGCTTTTAAGGAATGTATGTTGGGACAGAGCAAACCTCCCTGTGGGGGTTTGAAAGTGTGAGGCTGTCCTGGCCACGTTGATTCACCGCGGGAGTCTTATCACCTTTTGACTTGGTGGCTTGGTAGAACTGGTCCCAGGTCAGTGCACCGAACGGGTTATCAAGCGGTCGACCAGATGTTGCAGTTTAAATCATCCCAATCTTGACGTGGGTACTCTCTGATTGGTCGAGCTCACTGCAGCGACGGTCCCTTGCGAACACCTGGCAGACTTTGCGGCGCTCTGCATCGCTCGGCTGACCATCTTGATTGCCTTTATGGTCCGAGGTGCGGAGGATGCGCGATTTTACGACCTGGTTCTAGAGCGATTCCCCCTTTTATGGTTCGTGTCTGTTCATCAAGGCCCCACAACGAAATACTTCTAATTTGGTTTTTCTCCACCTGCGCTCCATTTTCCGGGCTGCTCTCTTTAGGGTGCGTGTGTTGTCATTATACCATGGAGTCTTTTCTTTTATCTTTTTTAAGTGCAAAGGAGCAACTGTATCTAAAGTGCTAGAAAAAAGAGAGTGCATAGTTTCTGTTACATCATCAAGTTTTTGCATCGTATTGGATGAACTAAGGAATTGAGATATGTCAGGAAGGTTATTTAGAAAGCTTTCTTTTGTGGTGGAAGTGATGGTTCTACCATACTTGTAATAAGGTGCAGAGTTTACAGGTTTAACTATACAGAGTTCACACAAGACTAGATAGTGATCTGAAATGTCATCACTTTGCTGCAGTACTTCAACCATTTTATCATCTATTCCATGTGACAGTATTAGATCTAGAGTATGATTTCTACAATGAGTAGGTCCAGAGACGTGTTGTCTAACCCCAATGGAGTTTAAAATGTCTAAGAAAGCTGATCCTAATGAGTCTTTTCATTATCAACATGGATATTAAAATCGCCAACAATTAAGACTTTATCTGCGGCCAGTACTAACTCAGTTAGAAAATCAGCCAATTCTTTAATGAAATCTGTGCTGTGCCCTGGTGGCCTGTATACAGTAGCCAGTACAAACATGACAGAAGATTTATCACTAGCACATGATTCTGTAGATAATGTTATATGCAGCACCAAAACTTCAAATGAGTTATACTTAAAGCCTGCCCTCTGAGAAGTACTAAGAATATTGTTATAAATTGTAGCAACACCTCCCCCTCTACCTTTTAAACATGGCTCATTTTTATAGAAATAATTTTGGGGGTAGATTCATTTAGAGTAATATAATCATCTGGTTTTAGCCAGGTTTCTGTCAAACAAAGCAAATCTAGCTTCTGATCATTGATCAAATCATATACATAAAGTGCTTTTGTGGAAAGTGATCTAATATTTAGCGAGCCAAGTTTTATCGTTTGCTTATTTGAATTATAGGTATATTGAATTATAGGTTTTAATTTGTTGGACATTAATTAAATTATTGCTTTTGAATAGGTTTGGACGTTCTCTGCATATTCTAATTCGGGAACAGACACAGTCTCTATAGTGTGATATCTAGGTGAAAGAGTCTCTATGTGCTGAGAATTAACTGCCTTCTGTGACGTGAGGCAGCTAGCAGACGGTCGGTTTAGCCGGTCTGTCTGCTTCCTGACCTGTTCTATGGACTCTTGACTACAGAATGTGACCTGCACCCCACGTATGGACTTCGTTTGCTATGTTTGATGCCCGCTTTCCCAGTCAGATAAGGACTGTTGATGTCACGAATAGCACCTCTGTGGCTCTCTCCGACCACCACCGAGGGAGCTCTCACCGAATACTAATCTCTAAGGACTACATTTCCCACAACCCATTACCTTGGGCTGATTACAGCCACCAGGTGTTCCGCATCAGCCAGCCTTTATAATGGACTCTCTCACGTTCACTGATCGCGAAGTCTTGTTTGTGTTTACTGCAATTCTGAGCGCTTATTCCCGTGTTTGTTTTCCTGTTGCCGACCTGTACCTTGTCTACCTCTTGTGATTGATATCTGCCTGCCTTTTGACCTTCTGCCTGTTATCGCTTACGCCTCCTGGATTTCCCTCGTGTATTATCGTTTGCTCCTGTTTGACCCTGCCTGCCCGACCACGATTAAAGCTAAGTCGCAAATGGATCCTCACGCCTCCGATGTATCATTACAGAAGACTTCGCCACAAACGGATCCAGCGGAAATGTATCTTCTGATGTCTGAAGTCTCGTCTCAAGCCGCCACTCTCGCTACACATCAGCAACAGTTGCACAAGCTCACCACGCTGACGGAGGAGCTAGTGAGATCGATTCAGGCGCTAACCCTCACGTCTACCAATCCAACCCAGCACACCGCCCCATCTGCCCAGCCGGCGCAACCAGTCATGACACCGCCTCAACCTAACTTTAGTCCGCGTCTCAGTCTACCTGACAAATTCGACGGGTCAGCCTCCAAATGTAAGGGATTTTTATTACAATGCTCCTTGTTCATTCACCAACAACTGGGTTTATACCCCACAGATGACAGCAAGGTTTCCCTGATCTGTTCCTTGCTCACCGGGAAAGCGCTCGATTGGGCCACAGCTACTTGGGAGGCGCGCCGTATGTCTTTCCCCTCATTTAATGATTTCCTGCGTGAATTCAGGGAGGTTTTCGAGCATGTAGCCGGAGGGAAAGAACCAGGGGAACAGCTGCTCGCCTTATCACAAGGTACCGACACAGATGCGGATTACACACTCAACTTCCGCACGCTTGCCGCTCAATCAGGCTGGGGGGAGTCGCCACTCAAGCTTATGTATCGGAGGGGTTTGAACACCGAGCTCCAAGCAGAACTGGCGTGTCGTGATGAGGGCAAATCTCTGGAGGAATTCATGGAAATCACCATAAAATTAGACAATGTTCTCAGAGCACGCCGTGGCAAATACCCGATTCCCTCTTTCTCACACCCTGGCCATTCACCAGCACCGGAGCCCATGCAGATCAGCTCGACTCACCTTGATCCGGAGGAGAGAGAAAGAGTTCGGGAACGGTTATGTCTCTACTGTGGTCTAGCCGGTCATTTTCGAGCTTACTGCCCAACACGTCCTCAGCGCCAGCGCCAACAACCTGCTTTGGTAAGACCGCACACTCATCCTGACTCCTTTGAAATCGAGGTTCTGTTAAAAGTAAAGTCGACATGGATTTCTGCAACAGCTCTTATTGATTCAGGAGCGGCTGGTAATTTTATTGATAAAGCCTTTGCGGACTCTAACAGAATCCCTCTTGTTCCTTGTGTACCCCATGTCGCAGTGGCGGCGGTAGATGGACGGCCAGTCGGATCTGGAACCATTTCTTCTGTTACCCAACCTTTAACACTGCAAGCAAGCCCCCTTCACTCAGAATCCATACGCCTGTTCGTGATCCACTCTCCCAAGCATCACCTCATCCTCGGACTACCCTGGCTTGAGATTCACAACCCCACTATATCATGGACAGATCGTCAAATAACACACTGGTCAACCAACTGCCATAACCACTGTCTTAAAGCCCCAGTGCACCGGTCTCCTTCTAAACCGCTTCCTGCTGAAGAGGAGGTCATCAATGTATCTGAACTCCCCGCGGAATATCAAGATTTAACCCTTGCTTTTAGTGAAAGGGGAGCAACTCAATTACCACCTCACCGTCCATACGATTGTGCCATCGACCTCATGCCGGGTCGCTTCCCTCAACGCGGTCGCGTCTTTCCCCTCTCACAACCCGAATCAGAGGCGATGAGATCCTACATCGAGGAGGAGTTGGCAAAGGGATTCATCCGACCCTCTACGTCACCAGCGTCGGCGGGGTTTTTCTTCGTCAAGAAGAAGGATGGAAGCCTTCGGCCTTGCATCGATTACCACAGTCTGAACGAGGTAAGTTAAGTTAAGGCTAAGTTTTTTACTAAGTTGGACCTCAGAAACGCATATAACCTGATCCGTATCAGGGAGGGAGACGAATGGAAGACTGCCTTCTCCACTACATCTGGGCACTATGAGTATCTCGTTATGCCGTTCGGGCTCGCAAACAGTCCTTCTGTCTTTCAGGCTTTCGTAAACGAGGTATTTAGAGACATGTTGCACCAATTTCTCATTGTCTATATGGATGACATCCTTGTGTACTCTGACAACTTCGAGTCTCATGTTACCCACGTCAGAACAGTTCTTCAACGCCTGATTGACAATCAACTGTACGCCAAGCTCCAAAAATGTGAATTCCATAGGACCCAAGTGGCTTATCTGGGGTACATCATCAGTTCCGACGGGGTGACGATGGACGAACACAAGGTCAAGGCAGTCGTGGAGTGGCCGCGCCCCTCTACAGTCAAGGAATTGCAGCGTTTCCTGGGGTTCTCTAATTTTTATCGCAGATTTATCCGCAACTTTAGTATCATTGCCGCGCCACTCACCTCTCTGGTTAAAAGAACCTCTCATCGCCTATCGTGGTCACCTGACAGCATCCTGGCATTTGATCAGCTCAAGGAAAGGTTCACGACCGCTCCCATACTTCATCACCCAGACCCCAATCGGGAATTCATTGTCGAGGTAGATGCATCTAATGTGGGCATCGGCGCCATCTTGTCTCAACGTCACGGGCAGCCAGCTAAACTCTTCCCTTGTGCTTACTTCTCCCGCAAGCTTAACCCTGCCGAACGCAACTATGATGTCGGGGATAGAGAGCTCCTTGCCATGAAATCAGCCCTTGAGGAGTGGCGGCACTGGCTAGAGGGAGCCAAACTACCATTCACCATACTCACCGATCACCGAAATCTCGAATATATCCAATCTGCCAAGCGTCTAAACTCAAGACAAGCTAGGTGGTCTTTGTTCTTCTCCCGCTTTGATTTTAAAGTCACTTACCGCCCAGGGTCAAAAAACACCAAAGCGGATGCTTTATCCAGGCAGTTCGAGAGCAGCCCTCAAGAAGTCTCTCATGAACCCATCCTACCGCCAGCCCGCATTATCGCTCCAATCCAGTGGGATATCATGACCGAAATCACAGAGGCCCAACTTTCCGAACCAGCCCCACCAACCTGCCCTCCTAACCGGACGTACGTACCCCAAGCGTTAAGGCAAAGAGTTCTGCATTGGGTTCATGATACCCCCAGCGCCGGTCATCCAGGAATCACAGCCACTCTCCAGCTAGTTAACAACCGTTTCTGGTGGTCAACCATTCGTTCAGACACCATCCACTTCGTTCAACAGTGTGAAACATGCAATATCACCAAGACCTCCCATCAACGCCCAGCAGGACTCCTTCAACCACTACCCATACCAGAAAGACCTTGGTCGCACATAGCTATAGACTTCGTAACCGACCTACCAGTCTCCAACTCCTTCACCACGGTGCTCACAGTCATAGACCGGTTCTCTAAGTCATGCAGATTCATACCATTGCCCAAACTACCCACAGCCTGTGAAACCGCAGAAGTCCTCTTACAACAGGTATTTCGCTTTTACGGGTTACCTGAAGATATCGTGTCTGATCGTGGCCCACAGTTCACCTCTCGAGTCTGGCAAGCATTCTGCTCACAACTAAACATCAACATAAGTCTCACTTCAGGTTATCACCCTCAATCCAATGGCCAAGCCGAACGTCAGAATCAAGAGCTGTCACAATTCCTCCGGAGCTACTGCCACAATAACCAACAGGACTGGAGTCGTTACTTAGTTTGGGCTGAGTATGCACAGAATTCTTTAAGGAAACAATCCACTGGACTAACTCCTTCCAATGCGTTCTGGGCTATCAACCGCCTTTGTTTCCTTGGTCCGAGAACCCTCAGCACTGCCCGCAGTCAACGCGCATGGTTACAAAGAAGTGAGGAAGTCTGGAATACCGCCCATGTCCATCTTAGAGGAGCTGTCAGAAGGTTCCAAGCTCAGGCTGATCGTCATCGCCGAGATGCACCCGAGTACTCACCTGGTGACTGGGTTTGGCTATCAACCCGAGATCTCCGCCTCCGATTACCCTGCAAGAAACTGAGTCCAAGGCGTGGGCCCTTCAAAATCATCAAGCAAGTTACACCAGTTTCATATCGTCTTGACCTACCTGCTAATTACCGCATTGCCTCTACTTTCCATGTCTCACTGCTTAAACCCGCCGGTGGTCCGGGAGGAGAGAGGGACCAGGAAGAGGTTGCTACCAATGACGCCCCTCCCTTGATCATCGACGGCGAGGAGGCCTACCAGGTTTGAGAAATCCTGGACTCGCGACGCCGAGGCAGAGAACTTCAATACCTCATCGACTGGGAAGGCTATGGACCCGAGGAGAGGTCTTGGATACCTGCTCGAGACATTCTCGACCCCACTCTCACTGCCACCTTTCACCATGACCATCCCGACAAACCTGCTCCCAGACCCCGTGGAAGACCTCGGCGTCGAGTCACCCCTCGCTTCCGGAGCCGCTCGCAGGGGGGGGGGGCTCTGTCACGAATAGCACCTCTGTGGCTCTCTCCGACCACCACCGGAGGGAGCTCTCACCGGAATACTAATCTCTAAGGACTACATTTCCCACAACCCCGTACCTTGGGCTGATTACAGCCACCAGGTGTTCCATCAGCCAGCCTTTATAATGGACTCTCTCACGCTTCACTGATCGCGAAGTCTTGTTTGTGTTTACTGCAATTCTGAGCGTTTATTCCCGTGTTTGTTTTCCTGTTGCCGACCTGTACCTTGTCTACCTCTTGTGATTGATATCTGCCTGCCTTTTGACCTTCTGCCTGTTATCGCTTTACGTCTCCTGGATTTCCCTCGTATTATCGCTTTGCTCCTGTTTGACCCTGCCTGCCCGACCACGATTAAAGCTAAGTCGCAAATGGATCCTCACGTCTCCGATGTATCATTACAGTTGATCATTCATTCTCCTAGCCTGCTGTTTATATCTCTCTGCTGTTTTTGTTAATAAATCCTCATTGTACTCTTCTACCTCTGCCTTTGGTTCCAGTTTATACACATCATGGCAATGTGTTTATAACAGTGGCATATGAGAAGTTTAAAACCACAGGAGAAACGTAAAACATGGCTTTTTCGAAAGCTGTGTTGGAAACTTTTTTTAGCTTCTTTTTAAGAAGAGACCAGGAGATTCTTGGTAAAGCAGGAGTTCGTTTTTTATTTCGTTGCTGTAGTCATCTGCAAGAAGTCTTCAAGAAATCTTTAAGAAAATCGTCAAGCAATCTCCAAGAAAATCTTCAAGAAATCTCCAAGAAACAAATCTAACTGAAACATGTTAGGTTGAAGTATATATGTTTCAAAGGGGGAGGAGTACACAGAGGTGGAGACCAGTAAAACAAAAGTATGCAAATGCGATCAGAAACTTAGCCCAGAACAGGAACTTTCCCGATCCTTGATCTATTTAGCATCCAGGTGTCATTCAAATGCATAGGTGAAACAAAAGGCACAGTTGTACCTTAGGATTAGCATTCACACTTGACTTAGGACGCCTACCAGATGTTCAAGAACTGAAAGACAAAAGATAACTGTCTCGGGGCTTGGGCTTCCTGCTCTTAGAATGTAAATCACAATACACATTCAGCATATACTGTTATATTGGAGTCTGTGTTTAACCTTTTATAAATTTGTAATACAACAGCTGCTGCCTTTTACCATATGCTGGTAAGCCTTTATCCCATGTGTGGGGTAAAAGGTCTCCCTTGCCATCTCATACATATAAGAATTGTAAACAAAACTTTTTTTTTTTTTTTTTTTTTGTTGCTACCTTAATGCTTCTCTTAAATTCTACATTTTAGGCACAGTAAATGGCAAATTAATGCATTTCTTAACCTGGGCCTTAAACCCTTAGTACCCTATGTTTGGGAGATTACACATTATGCATTACATCTTACACTGTGGCGACACAGTTTTGTCAACCTACCGATTTTGTTTTTATGTATTTCAGAGTGTCATGTTATTCCCCACTGGATACAGTTATTCTATTCGACGACTCTGGCAGTATCAGCCCAAAAATTTTGAAACGATGATCCAATTTATCAAGAACTTAATTGTGATGTTTTTGGACAAACGAGCACAGGTTTGTACATGCTCATACATTATTTCTCTGTATCCATTTAAAAACCTGGTAAGTGAATGATGCCTATTAGTGATGATCTGAATTTTCAAAATTCAGATTTAATATGTGGTTGTTTGAGAAAATATTTCTCACAACAAAAAGCCTTTCATTTGTTATATGAATATAATATTATATTCATATTGTTTCTGTGTCTCAGGTGGCAGTGGCTAAATTCTCCACAAGAGTTTCGGCAGTCTTTCACTTTGAGAACTTTGCCGTGAATAAAGACCCCGAACAACTAATGAAAGATGTGACCCAGGCACAGGGCGATACACACACACCTTCGGCAATACGTTTTGTTATGTGAGTGCAACAGTAATTGTAATCAATGTTTATTAATTTGATTGCTTACACACTTTAAAGATACTGTATATGGGTTTGCCAATAATATGAACCTTTTTTCAGGTTATTTCTTTTGTATTGCTCTTTTATTTCCCTTTCAGAGAACAGATGTTTTCTGAGAAGGTGGGCATGCGAAACAACTCTCAGAAGTTATTGCTGGTGATTACTGATGGAAAATCAAATGACCCCAAAGAAGACTTTAAGAATGTCATCCTGAAAGCCAATGAAAGGGACATCACACGATTTGCCATTGGGGTAAACAAAAATAATAAAATTTTAAAATAATATTCCAGGGTTACTCCACCTCAGTGAAACGTGTATTAATGACATTATGTCCATATGTCATTCCTAACTTGTGAAAATACAATTTAAGATACTTTGGATGAAAACCAAGAGACTTGTGATTGTCTTATTGAGTGCCAAACAATTAACACTGTCAATGTACAGAAAACTAAAAAAGAACATTGTCTGAATGCTCCATCTGCCATCATTGATTTTAACTGTAACATTTTAAAGCTACAAAAATATTTTTTGTATTGAAAGTAAACTAACAACTTTATTCAATGATTCAGCAGTATAACAGTACATATTGTGACGAGCGTCCCGAACATCCATCAGCGTCACACTGGAAATCAACAAGGAGCACCTGGACACGCCCATCACCGGCTGATCGGACACAGCTGCTGCTCGTTACCCCCTGGCTTGAAAAAGCCACAAAGCACTCAGAGAGATGAGCATGGCCTCCATACAAGCTGACACTAATATGTTCTCTCCATTTTCCCTAGAAAGCAGCGTGTGATCCGATCAGCCCTCACTCCAGGCACGGACCCACTGCACCACATGAACGCACCGAAAGAAGAGAGCACCACAGCACCTGTCACATTTTCACCTGTACCGTTTTTTTTCTTTGTTCAATAAATCCACCCTCCGGGGTATTTATTTTGAGCTCTCCTTGCCGTGGAGATTCCATTCTCCCACTGATGGAGAATGCGGGCAAGTTTGTGAAGGAAAAAAAACACCGGCAAGTGATCTTGACTTTTTCCCTTCCCCAGGAAGCAGCCAAAGCTACCCAGCGTTACAGAGAGAGATATTGGCGTGCCTAGGTCTATCACCCATTTTGACCGCTCAACACTTCCATTCTTGGGAGTACATTCCCGGAATGCCGGTCCTGGGCCCAGGCAGCTGAGCTTACTCGTCTCGCTCAGCATTGGCTGCTAGAGGGGTCTCCGCCAGCCAGACAGGTAGTGGAACAAGTTGTGATTAAAATGCTTCCTACGAGCCCTTCCGCGGTCCCATCATCAAGTGGTACGGATGCGGAACCTGACAACTACAGCAGAGCTGGTCGAGGCCATGAAGCTGGCGGATGTGGCCCAACATCCAGGTGGTCCAGGAGCGACGCAGAGGGCACCCGGCGACCTTACACAGACCAGCGGTTCTCTCTGCCCTGGATGAGCCAATGCCCACTGAGGATCCGGCACCTCCCCCTCAAACCTGGCTGGCAGGCTGTATCGTCCACCTGGACCCACTGTCTGGAGCTCCAGAAGCCGAAGTAAAAATAAATGGTAAACGCCACCGAGCACTTATTGATTCTGGCAGCGCGGTCACACTCGTCCGAGCAAGCATCCTTGCTCCACGACTGGAACCCAAGGTCCGTATCCCAATCACTTGTGTGCACAGTGAAACAAGGCAAGTACCCGTGAGGAGGATTAACCTGATGGCCCTGTCGTACACATGGCCTGTTGAAGGCATCATGAAGAACCTTCCCGTGCGGTGTGCTGTTTGGGCTGAGACTGGCCCGGCTTTGAGAGCCTGCCAGCCACAAAGGGAACCGCAGACAACAGAGGCCAGCCAGAGGGGCCCAACACTAACCAATGCTGTTGGCTTCCGACTGAGTCCCCTCCCAAAATTCTAACCTTTTCTTTGTGTTCCAACAGGTTACGGGAGGCTCGTTGCTAAGGACCAAAGGAAGATGACCGTCTGAAGCATTGCTGGCCTCAAGTCTGTGTCATCGAGGAAAGGAAGTGCGACCAGGGCCCCATCCTCTCCTGCACTTCATTGTCCAAAACGGCCTGCTGTATTGTGTCACCCAGCGGAGGGGGGAGGAGAAATTACTCTTGGCGGTTCCATGGTCTAAAACAGAGACTATCCTGGAGCTCGCCCATGGCGGGACACCTAGGGCTCGCCAACACTTGCCAGTGTATCCAGGATCGTTTCCACTGGCCCAGCCTGGAAGCCGAGGTGAGGAGTTTTGTCAAACCTGCCCCACATGCCAGCTAACCACTCCTCAGACTCCTCCCCCCAGTCTGTTGATTCCACTGCCCATCATTGAAGTGCCCTTTGAGCGCATCGGGATGGACCTGGTAGGACCATTGCTGAAGTCTGCCTGGGAACACGATATTGGTCATCGTGGACTACGCCACCTGATATCCGGAAACGATGCCCCTCAGGAAAGCCACAGCCAAAGCCATCGCAAAGGAACTCTTCCTCTTTTTTAGTCGGTTTGGCATTCCCACTGAGAGCCTGACCGACCAGGGTACCCCTTCATGTCCCAGCAAATGGCTGACCTCTGCCGGCTGCTAAAGGTGAAGCAGTTGAGGACCACAGTCTAGCACAGCTGGCACCGCACCGTCATTGAACACGTGAGGAATATGAGGGAGAGGATGGGTCGTGTCATGCCATTAGTCTGGGAACACCTAAGCAAAGCCCAGCAAGCTCAACAACGGCATTACAATCGGGCAGCCCAACAACATCATTCTCTGGCCCCATCAATCTTATGCTGCTGCCTACCTTGATGTAGTCATCTATTCGGAAACCTGGAAAGACCACATCGACTTACTGCGGAGGTTGCTATCCGAGCTCCGACGGGCTGGACTTACAGCCAACCCCCTAAAGTGTCACCTGGCACTATCCGAAGCGAAGTACCTGGGTTTTCAAGTCGGAAGGAACCTCATCCATCTGCAGGAAAAGGTGGAAGCCATCCGCAATGCCCCCAGGCCCCTCACCAAGACCCAGGTATGTGCCTTTTTGGGGTTGGCCGGTTACTACCGGTGTTTCATCCCTAACTTCTCTTTAGCTGTCTCACTGACAGATCTGACCAGGAAGGGCAGCCGAAAAAGTAAAGTGGACTCCGTGGGCAAGGGGGCAGGCCTGGAGCTGCAGTATTACCTCCTCGGCTGGAAGTTCACCCTGGTAATCGACCACGCCCCGCTACAGTGGATGGCCAGAGCAAAGGAGACCAATACCAGGGTAACTAGATGGTTCCTCGCGCTGCAGGACTTCCACTTTGTTGTGCGTCACTGAGCTGGAGCGGCGAAGCGTCCCGAACATCCATCAGCATTGTCCTGAAATCAACAAGAAGCACCTGGACACGCCCATCACCAGCTGATCGGACGCAGCGGCTGCTCGTTACCCCCTGGCTTGAAAAAGCCACGAGGCACTCCAGAGAGATGAGCATGGCCACCAGACAAGTTGACAATAACGTGCTCTCTCAATTTTTTTTTTTAAAAAAGCAGTGTGTGATCTGATCAGCCCTCACTCCAGGCACGGACCCGCTGCACCACAGGAACGCACCTAAAGAAGAGAGCACCGCAGCACCTGTCACGCTTTTGGACACCATTTCACCCGTATCGTTTTTTTCTTTGTTCAATAAATCCACCATCTGGGGTACTTTAACTCTCCTTGCCATGTGTTTCCTTCAGACCGTCACAATATAAATATGCTTAGAGACAAAGATCTGTAAAACACTCCTCCAAAAGTTCAAGAGATCATTGACTCAACAAGCTCCATGACCTTCACAGAATTCAAAAGGCCTGACTTCGGTGACCCGACAAGGCCTTCTACTTTTCTGTTTTCAAGTTTCATACAGTATAGGCCGTGTACAGTGTTCTTTTTTTTTTTTTTTTTTTTTTTTTTCATTCTGAATTATATTCGCCTTCTGTAAATCTAAATTCTAAAATTTCTGACCTCAAAAAAACCACACAGGCAGAGCAGTGGGGAGACTCGTGAAGACTGAAAGCAGTAAGGATTTAAGTTTAAGTGTCAAGTTTAAAAAGCATGTAATCGCCTTATTTGTTTTGTTATTTGTAAGGTATAAATACATTTGAATGAATGTAAGCACTTAAGGCCTAGGTGGGAAATCCACGGCCAGCGACTGGTATTTACCATGCATTTTCATGAAAAAAATTTTCATGGAAAAAGATGCAAGCATTTTCATTTAAGTGCTTCATCAGTGGATCATACCTAAGCTGTTTATGAGATAACTGGGGTAAAACATGCTTTTTTTTTTCAATGCGTGTGCGCTTCCTGGAACACAGTTATAAATCTTGCAGTATATCGCACACATACTTGCATGTATTCATATGAAACTCGATACACGTATAGATCTCATTGTGCTGAACACCTGAAGGTGAACTTTATTTAGGTTGTTTAAAAGCGCATGCTGCTGCGGTATTTCATACGTCAGAGTTCCAAGTCCCTGCTCTGTGTCTATGTCTCGACATAGACACTCGACTACGACTACGACAAGAGGACTGAAGACCCTGGGGTCACACCAACGTCCGAGGTTATGGGTGGTGGATCAACCTGCAGCGTTGCAGATGTCTGATACAGGGACACCTGCCAAATAGGCCTTGGAAGCCGACCATACTCCTTGTGTAGTGAACCTTGATTCACATTGGTGAGGGGAGACCAGAAGACTCATAGCCAGTCGAGATTTTCTCAACAATCTACCAACTGATGTTCTGATGGTTCCGTGCCTCCTGTAATCTGTCAACGGCAGAATTGACAGCGGTGGCGAACAGGCCAAAAGGGGAAATCGAAGCATCCAGGAGGCAGACCCTGTCACGATCTTTCATTTCAGACAGGATCAGCCACAGATGTCTCTCCGCAGCCACCATTGCAACCATGGAGCAACCGATGGCACGAGCTGTCTCTTTTGTGGCGTGGAGAGACAAATCAGCAGTCCTCCTGAGCTCAGCGATGTCATCTGAGACCACTTGCTCCTGCTCATCCAAGTTTTGAGCAGGTCAGCCTGGTAAGCCTGCAACACAGCCATCGTATGGAGGCATCCTGAGCTACGAGGCTAGCCTTTGAAAGCTCCCTCTTCAAAAAAAGCTGGACCTGCTGCCGAGTAACCCTTGGCTATGAGTGCTGAAGTTGTATGCAGCGGCTTTGTAGGCAAGGCAGAAGCCTTTAAGGACCATGCCATGCCAGCTGACAAGTACCTGCATAGCGGCTGTTCCACCTTTGGCATTGCCCTATAATCATGATCATTCAAATCTGCCACATTGCCATAATAATCGCGTGCTCCGATCTAGGCAAGCACACGCACACTGCTAAAACAAGCATGACTTGTCGTTATTTTTAACAGACAGAGACACAGAGAGCACTAAAGGTCTGAATGACAAAAAGCTGTCACTGGCTTCGCCGCTCATGCCTTTATGCTTTCCTGGTCACTGATGTCATCTGCCCAGGATGTCATGCCCTTCCATTAGACAGATTTTACAGCAGATTTAGAGCGTGGCCACTCAGAAGGGGTTTCCCATAGCATTTTGGACACAGTTCGAGTTCCCAAAAAGGAACTCAGTTAATATCATGTTCTCTTCAAATAGACTGGTCAAATATTTCTGAAATCACAATATTTACTCTTAAATATATATGAAAATTATAAGTAATTATTCAGTAAAGAGAACATTAAATGAGTGTTAGTCAGTAAAATGAAATGAACATTAACTTACATTTTGCTGAAGAAGCACATGCTGAGAGATCTGAGGATGCGCAGTAAAGAAACATACAAACGAATGCCATATAATGCCCAAACATAAATGCCTTGACTATTCTTATGGCTTAATTATATTTTCATTATAATGCGACTTGACTACTTTGATACACTTTTTTAGAAGCTTATTTTAGACATGAAATTCTGCAAAAATTGTATGACTCAAAAACACACCTTTCAGCATTGAAATAATCAGGACCATCTGCAAAGTTTTAATTGGTTATATTATATTATATTATATTATATTATATTATATTATATTAGTTACATAGTTATAGGACAACTAAAAATAAATTGCAGGGACTCAAATAAGGTTGTAAAATAAAATCTAACAATAACCAGCAGGAACGTTCCAGGATCGTTTCTCTCTAGGTTCTAAAATTAAACCTGAAAATAACCTATAGGGAACATTCAAAAACTAAAGTAGCGCTGAAGTATGACAAACTGGCGGCTTTGTCACAACGTTCTGTGTTTGATGGGATCAAGTTGCTCTTAAGTCTGCTTCGAACAAATCACTTGAAACCTAAGGTTCTGTTTTCAGTCATTCAATCTATTGTAAATCCTTCCATAAACCCCTTACCTGTTGCTTCTGATGCTCTTAGTGAAGGTTTCTTGAGATATTTCAGTGATAAATTTAGTCATTTAAGATTTAGTGTTTGCCCACTTTAACTGCTTTCCTTCCCTATCATTTGCCACTGCTTTAACTGCTTTCCTTCCCTATCATTTGCCACTGTCTTTTGGTACACTTTTGAATGCCTCCAGGCATTGAAGGAGGTGATTGACAAGCTCAAACCTTCTTTTTTCTCTAAAAATATTATTCACCCAACATTTTAAAAAATAATATTCTAATATCTATTCAGTTGAACCCAATCTGGTGTCTCTAAACTTGTGGTGTCCCTGCTTAACTGAAGGTGGCTACAGTCAATCCTCTACTCAAGAATCCCTTTCTAAATTGTTCTGTTTTAAAAAAAATATTGTCCAATCTGTGTCTTACCATTCATTTCTAAAGTGTTGGAGAAAATTGTGCTGGATCAACTTCATTGCTTTAAGACAAGTAACTTGTGTGATGAGGACGCTGATGACAGCTGTGAATCCATATGCGGAAGTTTATTGGCACAATCCTAAAGAGAATAGTCAGATGTAACAGGCAGAGGTTTGGTAATACTTAGGCAATCAGATCGGCAAACAAGTTAAATGGATTTCCAAATAGCAAAGACAGCAAAACAGGCAAGGGTCGTAACACAAAGATCAATCCAATCAGGTTAGCAGAATACAAGGATGATTTGAAGAGGCAATGGTCAGAATAAACAGGCAAGGTCATACACAAGATAGCAGTCAGAATAATCATGAGAGAAACGCTTGGTAAGGCAGTGAAACTGGCAATACTTTGCAACGAGCATAACATGTGCTCTGGCTTTACATTACATTTACATTTACATTTACATTTAGTCATTTAGCAGACGCTTTTATGCAAAGCGACGTACAAATGAGGTAGGCAATAGAAGCAATTTATATCAACAAAAGGGCAGCAGTGCATAACTGCTCTGAGTGGGGTCTTGGCTTACCTAACGCAGACACAAGGCTTTTTTTTTTTATAGAAAGGATAGGAAAGAACAAGATAGGAAAGAGCAGGGAAGAAGAAGAAAGTGCTAGCGATGTTGGGTCAAAAGTGTAAACGAAAAGATGAGTTTTGAGTTGGTTTTGAAGATTGCTAGTGACTCTGCTGCCCTAGTGGCAACGGGCAGATCATTCCACCAGCGAGGAACAGACCAGGTGAAGGTGCGCAAGAGTGATTTTGCACCTTTTTGCGATGGGACTGCAAGACGCCTTTCGTTTGCAGAGCATGGGCACCTGGAGGGAACATATGGTTTAATTAGTGAGTGTAAGTACAAGGGAGCGGAGTCTGTGATTGTCCTATAGGCCAGCGTCAGGGATTTGAATTTGATGCGGGCATCTATAGGAAGGCCTGGAAATGCTTCCAATGTAATAGTTAAAAATACTATTATGAATTATGAATATTTTACATTTAATATATTGAATTACTTCAATCAAATTAGACCATTTGTGGTCTGCCATAATTCCTTCAACTTTGCACATGTTTTTGTCTTGCGTTTCATGATTGGAGTGGATGAGCTCAGTGCAGTTTTCTGGAAATTATTTACATTAATTGTAATGTGTGTAAAGATTTGTAATTATGATTGGAAAACAGGAAGAATACTTTTAATCCAAATACACATAAGGGCTTTTCACACTTGAAATTGTTAATCCTGGGTTATCCTAAAACCTGGATAAATGGAATCCTGAGTTATCTGTAATCACTTTTCACACTGCTCATACTAAACCTGGGGTTAAATGTTAATTCTGGGTATTCATTAATAGACATTACATACTGTACATTCCTAACCCCTGGGAGAAAGCGTCACATCTGGCATTTTCCACACATTTTTAGTTGTGTTATAGATGTTTTAGTCGTGTTACAAGACACACACAAACAGCAAGAAAACTAAAACAAAAGTACAAAAGAAAGAAAACAAGGAGCAAACTTGTTACTTATGCTAGTTACTTTATGCTTTTCTCTCACCGGCTACTGTTTAAACGATGCATGTTTTCTGTTACTGATGTGACACAAGCCTCACTGCTTAATATCTGATTGGCTGTCAGTTGCCAAGCACTCAGTTGCAACAAACAAACATTACTCACTCTACTGTCAAGTATGCCAGCTGCAGCATACTTAAGCCCGCCGTCTGCTCAGAACTCAAGCCTGCCAGTCACTGCTGATTCAAGCCCGCTGTCCATGGAGAAATCAAAAAGCCTGCCGCCAATTGCAGCTCATTTAGGCCCCCCGGCTACTGCTGACTCAGACCCACTGCCCGTGCTGCATCCAGTGCCCATTCCTCTAAGGCACCCTTCAAGCCTGCACTTGCCGAAAGCCTTCTAGTCTCCACACTTCCTGAGTGCCTTCCAGTGCCCGTGCCTCATCAACCAGTGTGAACTCCTCAACAGCACTCTCCAAAGCCTGTTCTTCGAAGACACTTTGCTGTTCCTGCTCCTCCCCAATGTCGTCCAGTGCCCACTCCACATAAGCACATCCCTGCTCAAATGGATACAGTTCCTTCCTTACGGCCAGAAGTGCCGTTCCAGTTTACCAGTCATTGCCAGGACAGCCGTTCCCATTCCTGACTCCTGTGGATCCCTTTCCACAGACATGGCCAGGAGAGCCATTCCCGTTTCACATGGATCCTGTTCCACAATCATAGCCAGGAGGCCAGAGGTGCCGTTCCTGATCTCAGAGAATCCGGTTTTCAAACCATGGCCAGGAGTTCTGTTCCTGATCCCTGAGAATCTGATTCCAAAGCCATGGCCATTTTTGTTCCCTGTTAAGCCCAGGAAGAGCCACAGAATCTAACCTCTATCCTCCATCTTCATCGGTCCCAACTAGCTCTGCCTCTCACATACACTTATGTATACATACATACACACACACACATTTAAAATGCAATTTCCAATTATTGACTTAACAAACGTTATTTGTATTTTGGTTCTGATGTATGAAGAGTATTTTAAAAATAAGACTGAAAGTTTATGTGAATAGCTGATACTGTGTAATTACAGGAAAATATCAGTCCAGTAATTTCCACTTGTTTTTCGTGGTTTACTTTCTGAAAAATGGCTTGTGTATTTAACCTAAATATTCCTTTGAATAGATTTCATAAAACATAATTTTATTCTGTAAGTGTTGTGTTTTTAATGAGTGATTTTTTTTTGTGTATCAGGTTGGTAAGGAGTATTCTCATCCTGAGCTGGAGCTGATTGCTTCATCTCCTCAATTTGTTTTTGAGACAGAGAGTTTCAGTGCTCTCACCTTGATACTAAACCAGCTAAGAGAAAAAATATTCTCTATTGAAGGTACTGGGCAATAGTAGAACTAAAATTTCTAAATGCATTTCTTACTAAATGAAATTATACATGCTCTTTCTGTTTCTGTAGGAACTGACACAGGGAACTTTAGCTCTTTTCAGATGGAATTATCACAAGGGGGTTTCAGTGTGGCCATTTCAGAGGTCAGCAATATTTCCCTACATTATTGTTTCCCTATTTTATTGCAGGATGTACAAAATGACGCAAAAGTTAACTTGAACTAACTTGCATGTTAAAGGGTTACTCCACTCTAAAACTATATTTTAGGTCAAAAACCAGGAGGCTTGGACTGTCCCATTGACTGCCAATATCCAGAATAGTATAGAATACATAATCGGAATACTCCATTTTGCATTAGTGGTTCACTCTGAATGTTATAAAGTGACAAGAATACCATTTGTAAGAAAAGAAAAAAAGATTTTCTGTGTCAGCTGTGCCACGAGGGTGCAATGTTTTTGTTTAAAAAACCATGTAGAAATTGTGCATAATTGACAGAAAAGTGTACATATTCTCCAAATGGCACTATGGTGACATGGAGAGACCATAATGAAATGGAATGAATCCATTATATTTTCTTGACCTGGTAAGTACTCTAGCAGCTGTATTTTGGACTACATTACAGTAGTCCAGGCTGAATGAATGCATAAACAGGCATGAATACATTATATGGAGTGAATAAGGTTGACACACGTAAGAGGTGCCAATTTGCCAAAATCATTTTGAGACAATCTTATTAAATAATATGTTATACATAATTAAAAGCTTAGTTATTAAAAATAATTAATGCAACCTTTTTAATGGCTTTATATAACATTATATTTATTAAAAACTAAAAAAACAATACTAAAATACTAAAAAAAGTTAGGCTACAGATGCCAAATGAGCTTCAGTGGAACAACAGGGAACTGTGGTCTGATGGGATATTGTTATTTGTCAGTAAAACAAACTCTTTTGTCCTGTCAGCTGTTTTACTGCTAGCTCACTTTCTTCAACAGTACGCAAATCAATCAATTAGTCAATCAATCACTTTTATTTATATAGCGCTTTTACCAATATAGAATTAAATGCAGAGACAGTCTCTGTAATCAAATCGACTATAATTACTAGAAATTAAGTGTCTCTAACTAAGCAACCCAGAGGTGACAGCGTCACGGACAGAATAAAAAACCTAGGTTAAAGCTAGGTTAAAGAAATATGCCTTTAATCTAGATTTAAACTGATAGAGTGTGTCTGCTTGGTTGGTTTAAGGTTGTGGCAAGAGGACATAACATCTCCGTTCCCTCAATCAGGAGATGAAGGTTACATACGTAACCGAGACATTCCCTGTCTGTCAAGTCACTATAGGTTATGTCGTGACGACAGACTGGGGTCCATATGGAAAATGCCACAACCTGAACCCCAGTCACAACCAACAGCACTACAAATGCTGACAGGCCAAGCGTGTCAGGCAAATGCTATGCAAGGCAACCTTCACAATGCCCCAGAGAAAATTTGTTGACATTGGCCCCTGCAGAGACCAACAAGTACATTGCTGCCAGAGAGGCCAAACCATTGTTCCTAAGACAGAAATAGATTCTTGCTGGTGCTGACTGGAAGCCCGGGCAGCTAAAACCGACACTGCTCCACCCAGTCTGACTGCCGGGGGTGCTGGAGTATGCTCAACCGGGGTTTGTTGTCCGGAGAACACAATCGGGAAAGAAAAGTGAACGCATCTCTGTGTGAGGGGACACAAGGCACTCTTCGCTGACCGAAATTGCCTGGAGGTCCCCGACAGTCCCTGATAGTGTCCTCCACCCCTGCTGGTAGAGGACTTATGTTCCGTCTAGGAACCACACGTGGAGGTTCCATAGGTCGGGACGCGGGTGCCAGAGGGTGCCTCACCCCTGAGAGAGGAGTTCCTTCCTCAGAGGTATTCGTCGGGGGAGGGCTGTTGCGAGATGCGTGAGTTCCGAAAACCAGGTCTGGGTAAGGCAGTATCACGCAACCAGCCGGATCGGTTCCTCGTCCTCCCTGACCTTGCAGAGTGTTTGTGAGAGAAGGCTCACTGGGGGAAAGACATATTTGCATAGCCCTCAAGGCCAGCTGTGTGCCAGTGCATCCGAGCCGAGGAACCTTAGGTCAGGAAATACAACAGCTGGCAGAGGGAGGACTCGTGAAGAACGAACAGGTTTTCCTGGGCTTCCCTGAGTCGACTCCAAATTAGCTGAACCATCTGGGAGTGGAGTCGCCATTCTCAAGGGAACCTGAGCTGTCATGAAAGCGCGTTGACAGCATGATTGAACTCTCCCAGAATATGGACAGCATGCAGTGACTTGAACCGCAGCTGGCTCCAAAGGAGGAGATGGCGGGCGAGCTGTCACATGCGACGTGATCAAATAGCCTCTTGGTGGTTGATATACAAAAGAGTCACATCCAACAGTCATCCATGAAGACCAACACATGCTTGCCCTGCAACACTGGCCAGAACTGTCGCGAGGCTAGATGCACCGGCAGCAATTTTAGACAGTTGATGTGCCAAAGCAGTCAAGGCCCTGTCCAGAGCCTCAAGGCTGCCTGCCCGTTGCATGTGGTGCCCCAGCCCGAAGGCTGGGGCACCACCTTCACACTGCGTATGAACATCATTCTGAGCCGTGATGCATGCCCATTTCGAGACTCGAGAGTGAAGCCAGTGCTGGAGTGGTCTCATATGGAGTAATCTGAGTGGCGTGACAGCGGCCCCAGGAGCCTCTGAAAGAGTTTCGGTGGGACCATTGTCCTGGCTCTGAGGAACTCTGGTAGTTCAGCACTGACTGGAGGCTCTCCTCCAAGAGAAGTCATACTGCCACACTCGACCCTCGAGCATAAACCAAAGAAACTGTCTACATCGAGAAAGAATTGAGACATAAAAGTATGTGTTCTTCAGGTCGACCACTGCAAACTAATCCTGTGGCTGAACACATTTGGTAATGCATAACAAAGCTTGTGAAACCCTATCGAGTCTTCTTCCTCGGCTGATGAAAGCCCTTCCCCCGATGCTGTGATCAACATCTGATCTTCATGCAGCGCCCTGAATGAAATGCCAAAACCACTGTTAGGCAGGTCAGACGAATCACAGAGGAGCCACACAGGGAGAGTCACTGAATGACGCATGAGAGGCGGACCCAGTGGAGAAGCTCTCATGGTTACCCTCAGTGCTAGCTGGTGGTTCTCTTCCTGAGACAGAGAAACCAGGACGGGTGGCAGCTGAAGGCTTGCCTAAACTACCCTGAAGGATAGAAAGGCACGATTGCAGGACTGACAGAGGCATGTGCTTGCAATGAGCACATAACCCAAATATGTCCTCAGCATGTTGGATTCCCAGACACTGCAGAAAATGTTCGTAGCCATCATTGGAAGACCGGTAACAACCACACCCAAGAGGACACGGCCGAAACAGCATCTGTAAAAAGTTGCGAGTTGACTGTGTTCAGAAACTGCTCTCTTGTGAAAGACCCAGGGGAATCACTGAACAAACAGGGACGCCGCTGATTGTGTCCTACCACCACACAAACCTATTTATACCCATGTGACGGGGATTGGCTCAGGATTAGTTAACCACATGCCAAAATTCATTGGTGTTTTCTCTTAATCAGAGCTAATAAGGGCTCTAAGCCAGTCTGTCGTCACAACATAACTCGTAGTGACTGACAGACAGGGAACTCTAGCTGCTGCATTTTAGACCAGCTGGAGTTTAAGTGTGCAGAGCGAGCAGCCACCCAATAAACCTATGTTTTAATAAACATGTTTTATGTTTGAGAAGATACATCAAGAACTCTAATGCCATTTAAATTAAAATTGTTTGAATTTAAACAAATTTAACTGGTGAAATACCACAAATACCACATAAGGGCTAGACCACTCAGGATGACTAAATTGCTTTAAAACCTTTTAGGAAACCACGTAAAACCAGGTACTTTTAAAAGCAGATTTTAGCATTTTCATGAGGCTTATTTCCAAGTTATAGCAATAACAAATTGTGTAAATAAAGTGTTATTTCTCTTTTTTGTTACTGTAGGGTTCAAAGATTTTTGGAGCGGTTGGGGCATACTCCTGGTCAGGAGGAATGGTGCAGGGTCTTACTGATCAAATGCTCAATTCATCATTCATTAATGCCACAAATATGGAGGAGGATATTGCAGATTCCTACTTGGGTATGGCTCTTTTTTTATTCATTAACATCTGATACTGACATTCAAACAAACGCCTTAGGTTACAAATCAATCAATCAATCATTTTTATTTATATAGCGCTTTTAACAACACAGGTTGCATCAAAGCACTGTACAGTATAATGACAGGGATGTATAATGACAAGAGTGACCAATTTTTTATTAAATGCAGAGACGGTCTCTGTAGTCAATTCAACGATAGTCACTAGAAGTTAAGTGTCCCCAACCAAGCAAGCCAGAGGCGACAGCGGCAAGGAAACAAAACCCCATGCATACAGAATGGAGAAAAAAAAACCTTGGGAGAAACCAGACTCGGTTGGGGTCAGTTCTCCTCTGACCGGACACCCAGCACTTAACTTCCAGTTCAATTTTAAATGCAGCTGTGTCAGATAGTGTAAATGACTTAGTGTGTCCTCGTATTGGGGCGTGTGCAGCGGCGCGTCGTCCCCCGTGTCAGCATCGACCTCCTCGAAGGAAGACCGAGCACGGGTGGACGACTCCCTCGTGGCCGAAGAAGTCGATGTTCGGGCTTCAGATCCACGGGATCAAGCACCCGATCTGGCAGATTCCGATGGAGAAAGGGACGAGCCCGTTTCCATCTTCTCCGCAAGATCGCGTTGAAGAGAGCCCTCCGGGAGCAGAGTGTTCGCAGCGGTAACTGCAAACAATGCGGGCAATCAGTCCCCTCGAGGGTTGACGCCGCGTGCTCCGCTCCCAGGCACGCCATGCACAAGCTGTGTGTGTCCCCACCTATGATGTAGCGAGGGCAGGGATCAGCACACCGCTTGTAACGCGGCGGTTCACCATGATCTTTCTTTTTAGTCTTTCTCTTAAGCCCCTTATCAGCCATCGCGGCTGCAAAGATGCTTGATGCACTCGGATGATAGAGTGATCTTTCAGTTTAAACTAATATAGCTTTAAACTGGACAATACAACAGTAAATCAGACAAACAATCACACAGAGCGCTTACTGAACAGCAGAAGCTGGCGCCGGCCGAGCAGAGCGTGACTTTATACTTCCTGGTCGGTGACGTCATCTTGTCCATGACGTCGCTCCCCTCCATTGGACAGATTTCACGCGTGGTTCAGAACGGCTCACGCCGAAGGCATTCCCAAAGCGTTTATGGCGCAGCTCGAGTTCCTGAAGAGGAACTTAATGTTACTTTAATGTAAAAATTTTGTTTCGTTAATTTGATTATTAATAAAAAGTATTATTTGAATTAGCTCTTTAATTAGTATTCAATCAAATCTTAATAATTCAAGTTGGTTTCATGAAATTCATAGAATACATTTTATTGACTAATCTGTCCAGCATTTAGCACAATTAAAGGGCCTATTTCGTGATCGGCAAAATAACAACAAATTGGTATTTACTTATTCATTTATCTAATGTAATTGTTAATTCTGACTGGGTAGCGCAGATCTGTGCAGACTTTACAATACACAACACACAACACAATGTAAGAGTCCCCCTTTTCCTGCAGAATGGAATCCAGAGGCCCTGGTCGAAGGTCAATGCGTGTTCGGTCTTTTCTTTGCGTCTCGTTAAAAATCACTAATATTTATTAATCTTTTGGGTTTCCAATTATAGTACCGACCTTATACATAATTTTATCTGACTCCAATCTTTCGTGATTTTAGTTATATTTGCTTAAATGTAACAGCTGATCCCTCTAGTTGTGATTAAGTTTGGATCATTAATTAACTATAATATTTCCTAGTTTCGACTTATCGTTCGTTTGGAGTCTGGGTCGCTTAGAGACCTTGTTTGGCCAGAACAGACTCACGACACATCTAGGCTAGTCAGGTCTTAGTCAGAGGCTCCCCGTAGATCGCTTACCTTAATGCAACCATTTCCTCAATAGACTCAAAAAGAGTAATTTTTATCACGTTCCTAAGTAATAGCATGCTAAGCCAGTTTGGTGGCCTGAAGTCAAGATCTCAAGACAGCTACATCCATTGATCGTTGATCTGACTCACCCTAGCACGCCAACAATGCGGAAAACCTCAGAAGTCACTAACCTACTAGAAAAGTTATTTCAGACAATATTATAAGTTAACCAAGATTAACATTTATTTTGCCAGGCAAGAACAGTTTCCAAATTGGTATAATTGATAAACATTTGCACAACTGATCAGCAGTACAAAAATAACACAAAACAAAATAAAACAAACTAAAAAGGTTAGTATACCTGGTCTTTAAAAAGTACATAGTGTAGTGTATGAGGACATACACCCCACTACGGGGTGTTTTGTCACTTTCCTTATATATCAATCAATCAATCAATAAATCAATCATTTTTATTTATATAGCGCTTTTAACAACACAGGTTGCATCAAAGCACTGTACAGTATAATGTAGAAGAGTACAATGACAGGGATGTAAAATGAGGAGAGTGACCAATTTCTTATTAAATGCAGAGACGGTGTCTGTAATCAATTCAACGTTAAATCACTAGAAGTTAAGTGTCCCCAACCAAGCAAGCCAGAGGCGACAGCGGCAAGGAAACAAAACCCCATGCATACAGAATGGAGAAAATAAAACCTTGGGAGAAACCAGACTCAGTTGGGGTCAGTTCTCCTCTGACCGGACGCCCAGCAATTAACTTCCAGTTCAATTTTAAACGCAGCTGTGTCAGATAGTGTTAATGACTTAGTGTGTGCGTGTGTGCATCAGGATCTGGTGATCTGTCCACGGGCCGCAGTTGATTTTGATATTCTAGGTATTATCAAATGGCCAGAGTTTTGAGAACGCAGCGGACGTGCAGGACTATAATGTGATAAGAGCTCGCTCAAGTATTGAGGAGCTAAACCATTCAGGGCTTTATAGGTAATTAATAAGATTTTAAAATCTATCCGATGTTTGATAGGGAGCCAGTGCAGTGTTGACAGAACCTGGCTAATGTGATCATACTTCCTAGTTCTAGTAAGGACTCTGGCTGCTGCGTTTTGGACTAGCTAAAGTTTGTTTATCAAGCGTGGAGAACAACCACCCAATAAAGCATTACAATAATCTAACCTCGAGGTCATAAACGCATAAATTAATATTTCTGCATTAGAGGTTGAAAGCATAGGTCGTAATTTAGATATATTTTTAAGATGGAAAAATGCAGTTTTACAGATGCTAGAAACATGGTTTTCGAAGGAAAGATTGTTGTCCAACAGCACACCTAGGTTCCTAACTGATGATGAAGAATTAACAGAGCAGCCATCAAGTGTTCGACTGTGTTCTAGATTATTATATGTGGGGTTTTTAGGTCCAATTATTAGCACCTCTGTTTTTTCAGAATTTAGCATTAGGAAGTTACTCATCATCCAGTTTTTTATATCGACTATGCATTCTGTTAGATTCTCAAGTTGGTGTGTATCACCAGGCTGTGATGAAATATAGAGCTGAGTACCATCAGCATAGCAGTGAAAGCTCACACCATGACTCCTGATAATATCTCCCAGAGGTAACATGTACAGGTTGAAAAGTAACGGTCCTAGCACTGAGCCTTGAGGAACTCCATATTTCACTTTTGAGCGATATGATACCTCCTCATTTAATGCTACAAACTGATAGCGGTCAGATAGATATGATTTAAACCATGCTAAGGCGCTTCCTCTAATGCCAACATAGTTTTCTAGTCTATCCAAGAGAATGTTGTGATCGATAGTATCGAATGCTGCGCTAAGATCTAATAGCACTAATAACAAGATAAAACCACAATGATAAAAGCAGGTCATTAGTAACTCTAATGAGAGTAGTCTCAGTACTATGGTACGGCCTAAAACCTGATTGGAAATCCTCACAGACACCATTTTTTTCTAAAAAGGAATACAGTTGTGAGGATACTACCTTTTCTAGTATCTTTGACAGAAAAGGGAGATTAGAGATTGGTCTGTAATTTACTAAGTCTTTGGGATCAAGATGTGGTTTCTTAATAAGAGGCTTAACTACAGCCAGTTTGAAGGTTTTGGGAACAGGTCCTAATGACATTGATGAATTAATAATGTTCAAAATAGGATCTATGACTTCTGGAAACAAATCTTTTAATAGTTTAGATGGAATAGGGTCTAACATACATGTTGCTGGTGTTGGAAACTTTTTTGTAGCTTCTTTTTAAGAAGAGACCAGGAGATTCTTGGTAAAGCAGGAGTTCGTTTTTTTTATTTCGTTGCTGTAGTCATCTGCAAGAAGTCTTCAAGAAATCTTTAAGAAAATCTTCAAGCAATCTCCAAGAAAATCTTCAAGAAATCTCCAAGAAACAAATCTAACTGAAACATGTTAGGTTGAAGTATATATGTTTCAAAGGGGGAGGAGTACACCGAGGTGGAGACCAGTAAAACAAAAGCATGCAAATGTAGAACAGGAACTTAGCCCAGGACAGGAACTTTCCCGACCCTTGATCTATTTGGCATCCCAGTGTCATTCAAATACATAGGTGTTATACAGCCTGAAACAAAAGGCACAGTTGTACCTTAGGATTAGCATTCACACTTGACTTGGGACACCAACCAGATGTTCAAGAACAAAAGACAAACGATAACTGTCTCGGGGCTTGGGCTTCCTGCTCTTAGAATGTTAATCACAATACACATTCAGCATATACTGTTGTATTGGAATCTGTGTTTAACCTTTTATAAATTTGTAATACAACACTGGTTTAGATGATTTAACAAGTTTGTACAAGTCTTCTTCTCTTATAGTGGAGAAAGAGTGTAATTTTTCCTCAGGGGATCTAAAGCTCACTATCTGATGTGAAACTGTAGTTGATGGCTGCATAGTTACAATTTTATCTCTGATGGTATCAATCTTAGAAGTAAAGAAATTCATGAACTCATTGCAGCTATACTCTTGGGGAATATTAGCACCTGTTGACGTTTTATTTTTTGTTAATTTAGTTACTGTACTGAATAAATTCCGGGGGTTGTGTTTGTTTTCTTCTAAAAGGGATGAAAAATAATCAGATCTTGCAATTTTTAATGCTTTTCTGTATGACAGGATACTCTCCCGCCAGGCAATACGAAATACTTATAATTTAGTTTTTCTCCACCTGCGCTCCATTTTCCGGGCTGCTCTCTTTAGGGTGCGTGTGTTTTCATTATACCATGGAGTCAGATTGTTTTCTTTTATCTTTTTTAAGTGCAAAGGAGCAACTATATCTAAAGTGCTAGAAAAAAGAGAGTGCATAGTTTCTGTTATATCATCAAGTTTTTGCGTCGTATTGGATGAGCTAAGGAATTGAGATAAGTCAGGAAAGTCATTTAGAAAGCTTTCTTTTGTGGTGGAAGTGATCGTTCTACCATACTTGTAATAAGGTGCAGAGTTTACAGGTTTAACTATACAGAGTTCACACAAGACTAGATAGTGATCTGAAATGTCATCACTTTGCTGCAGAACTTCAACCATTTTAACATCCATTCCATGTGACAGTATTAGATCTAGAGTATGATTTCGACAATGAGTAGGTCCAGAGACGTGTTGTCTAACCCCAACGGAGTTCAGAATGTCTAAGAAAGCTGATCCTAATGAGTCTTTTTCGTTATCAACATGGATATTAAAATTGCCAACAATTAAGACTTTATCTGCGGCCAGTACTAACTCAGTTAGAAAATCAGCAAATTCTTTAATGAAATCTGTGCTGTGCCCTGGTGGACTGTATACAGTAGCCAGTACAAACATGACAGAAGATTTATCACTAGCACATGATTCTGTAGATAATGTTATATGCAGCACCAAAACTTCAAATGAGTTATACTTAAAGCCTGCCCTTTGAAAAGTACTAAGAATGTTGTTATAAATTGTAGCAATAAATTGTTAGAAATTGTTATAAATTGTACTCAGACCAGACAAAGAGATACCAAATGTAGTTATAAAAACCTTTTGGTGTTTAGGTTCCCGTGCTCCAGTGTCACACCTGGCTGGAACATGTTCAGAGACCCAAAAGGAGGACACACCTCCTTCTCAGCAGAACACAGTTCTACCAAGTTCTTAATCTTTTCCATAATATAAGTGATTACTGTGAAATTGAGACCAATTTACCAATCACACTGAGACCTTTCAAATGAGACCAAACATGAAAGTGAAGAACAATAGGTTCATAAGACACATGACATATAATGCTTTATTCTTAATGAACTTTAAACCAAGTCTTTTGGGCAGAAGGAGGGGAAGCAGGAAGAGCAGAGGTGAAGAGGGTGTCATAAACACAACATGGGGGGGAGAGTGGTGGTGTTGTTTACTCTCTTTTTGAATTCCTTTTGTTCCTTTGGATATCCCTTCTCAGATCAGTCTTAATGCATATACAGGTTTTGATTCACTTCCTTACAAGCTCAGTCCCATGCTCAGTTGTGCGAACACAGGAATCTGGTGCTGCAGCACCTCAGCCAGTTGAGGTTTCGGGTCAACCAGGAGAAGAGCAAACTCTGTCCAACACAGAGTATCTCTTTTCTTGGTATGGAGCTGGATTCGATTGATCAGACGGCATGCCTCACACAGGACGGCGGTCCCACTGAAATATTTTCAGAGGCTCCTGGGGCATATGGCAGCCGCGGCCGCAGTGACACCGCTGGGACTATTCCATATGAGACCGCTTCAACAGTCCACGAGGTGGACGAGGTCCTCGAGTCCCGAGGTGGGCGTGGCAATGTGGCACGCACCGGGTTCAGATAACACCAGCCTGCCGCCAAACCTTCTCCCCGTAGTCAGACCTCTCATACCTTCAGGCCGGAGTGCCCCTGGAGCAGGTCTCCAGGTATGCTGTGGTTTTCACGGATGCATCCACCACTGGCTGGGGGGCCACGTACAACGGGCATGCAGGGGTTTGGACGGGCCCTCAACTGCAATGGCACATTAACTGCCTCGAGTTGCTGGCAGTACATCTCGCCCTAGGCCATCTCAAGAGCCACCTTCGAGGCCAGCATGTACTAGTCAGCACGGACAACATACCGACCGTTGCGTACATCAACCGACAAGGTGGTCTACGCTCCCGTCGTATGTCGCAACTCGCCCGCCACCTCCTCCTATGGAGTCGGAAGTTTCTGAGGTTGCTTCATGCCATTCACATTCCAGGAGTGTGCAACCAGGCAGCCGACAAGCTGCACTACCCAGAGAATGGAAACTCCATCCCCAGACGGTTCAGCTGATTTGGGAACGTTTCGGAGCCGCTCAGGTAGACCTGTTTGCCTCTTCAGAGACTTCCAATTGTCAGTTGTTTTTCTCCCTGACCGAGGGGACACTCGGCATGGACGCACTGGCACACAGCTTGCCACAGGGCTGTTGCAAGTATGCATTTCCCCCAGTGAGCCTTCTTGCACAGATACTGTGCAAGGTCAGGGTCTTGCTAGTAGCACCCTACTGGCGCATGAAGAGATCAGCTGTGGCAAGACTCTTCACTTCCTGAGATCTTGCTTTATATTAGTTGTCAATAAACTCAGTTTGTTACCGTTCTTGAATTCTCTACGTCTGTTGTGGCCTTCAGTATTAAAAAATTTATTATACCAATATTTTACAAATTGTTTGTACATTCATTTGAAGATCTAATGTGAAATGGTTGCAAGTATATATACAAACTGTAATGCAAGGTGAAATTATTTGTGATTAATTTTAGAAAAAATGTATTTGTTTTTTTCCTTTGATTGAATATATATATATATATATATATATATATATATATATATATATATATATATATATATATTAGGGCTGTCAACGTTAACGCGTTAATGCATGCGATTAATTTAAAAAAATTAACGCGTTTGTTTAGTTTGACCAAAACTTCTTGCCCTCATCGCAGCGCGAAGCATGCGCTAGCCAGTTTCTTGACGTTGCAAATGAGTGGGAGATAACGGACAAAGTCACTACTATAGAAACTGACAGTGCTCCTAATATGACTGCTGCAGCAAGACGTTTACCATTCGAACATATTACATATACAAAGGGTTATCGCCATGGCTTTTCGGGACAGCGGATTTGACAGCGTTTTAGCCAAGTGTCGTAAAATAGTCGGACACTTCAAGCATAGTCCCGCGAACACTGCAGAGCTGAAAGCTCTTCAAGTCTCCCATGGACTAGCAGAGGAGTCTCTTGTGCAGGATGTACCGACGCGCTGGAATTCAACTCTTGAAATGATAAGGCGGCTTCAACACAATAAAGATCCAGTAAGTGCAGCGCTGGCACAGCAGAAGCATAAGTTAGCGATGCTAACCTCAGCTGATTACGACAGATTGGCAAAGCTGGAAACATTGCTGGAACCTTGCAGGTACTTGATTTTTTCCCTCTTCAATTTTACTAATAAAAACAAGTAATTTATAAGTCTGAATGTAAACTGTAGTCATTTAGTCAATTGTGTATTTACTGTAGGTACATCACTGAGCTACTAGGAGGTGAAAAGTATGTATCCTGCTCTGTGGTGCTACCTGCGCTGTGCCATCTCCTGCGTACAATGGAGGTTTCTGATGTTGACCCTGCCTACATAGTACGCTTCCAGGCTTCATTCACAAAGGATCTCAACAAGCGGAAGGAGAGCTCAAATATGTGGTGGTTAAAGATAGCAACAGCTCTAGACCCCAGGTTCAAGGACCTTAGGTGCTTGCCCAAATCAGAGAGGGGAGAGGTGTGGCAAAAGCTGAGTGTGATGCTGAAGGATGGAGAACCTGCTCCACAGAGCTCTGGAGAAGTAGAAGACCCAGAGCCACCAAAGAAGAAAATGGCCCTCCTAATGATGGGATCAGAGTCAGAGTCTGATGATGAGGCTCTGTCCACAGATAAATGCCTGGAAAGGTACAAGGGCGAGCCCTATGCCAGCATAGACACATGTCCACTACAGTGGTAGTCAGCACACTCAGGTGCCCATCCTAAGCTGGCCCATATGGCAAAAAGGTATTTGGCTACACCTGCCTCAACAGTGCCATGTGAGAGACTGTTCTCTTTGGCAGGCCACATTGTGCAGAAGAAGAAGTCAGCTCTTTCATCTGAAAATGTTAATAAGTTAGTCTGTCTGAGCAACTGGCTGAAAGAAGAGGATGCTGTATGATTGGTTAGAAGGAGGAATGTTGCACAGATGCACACTCTAGAGACTGTTCATTTTGTCTCTGTACAGACGCTTAATTTCTAAAATAGACCTGATTGTTAAGATGATAACTGGAGGATCTGTCTCTTTGAAGTAGTTTTATTATACATTTCTTTATTATGGATGAAGAATGTAGAGACTGTTTATTTTGTATTTTTGCAGACTTTCATTTCTGAAATAGTATTATAATAGAAATGTTAATTGTTTAGATAATAAAACTGGAAAATCTGTTTCCTTAAACTAGTATGACATGCATTTCTTTATTTCAACACATTTACAGGGAAATCTTTGTATTTTAAATTTGCGATTAATCGTGATTAATCACAGTCCATCAGTGTGATTAACTTGATTAAATTTTTTAATCGATTGACAGCACTAATATATATACATTTTTCCCACTGTGCTGCAGGTTACTCAATTGCTGTGGCACCAGTAAATGGTCATGTTGTGTATTTTGCGGGAGCACCAAGGCATAGACACACAGGGCTGGTCCTGGGCTTTAGAGAGAACAAATGGAACCACAGTTGGACCATCATTCATAGGATATATGGATCACAGGTGTGAAGTTCATTACACACAGTACATAATATACAATATACACATTATACATACAATAATCAGGGCTGACATAGTGTGTGTGTGACTCTTTTAGTTTTATTTATATATAACCAACACATTCTTAAACAGTTCTCTCATTTATGATAGTTGTCTCATCTTTAAAATCTTACATACTTGCTTTATTTCATCTTTTCTCTTTTTCTTTCTTTATCCTAATTTGTTTGTCCCTTTGTAGCTCGGCTCATATTTTGGGGCAGAATTATGTGTGATTGGAGTTTCTGAGTTTTTAGCAGTCGGGGCTCCATTATATCATGCTCATGGAGTGGGAGGAGAGGTCCGGATATACTCACTAAACACTACAGTAAGATCAAAGCACACAATGCAGATATACAAATACAGAAATCAATCAATAATGTACATTCCAGTACCGTGAATTTTTTACATGCACTTTAACACATTTAACATCATAATCAGAACATTTTTTTTGCATATTAAATATGATTGTATAAAACTTCCCAGATCCAAGAACTCAAATGCTCAACGATTTTGCGTGGGGTGATGGGCAATGAGTTTGGCCGGTTTGGTACTTCTTTGGCAAACATACAGGACCTGAATGGAGATGGCTTTAAAGAGTTGGCAGTGGGGGCACCTCAAGAAGAGAAGGGCAAGGGTGCAATTTACATATTTTTGGGGCAATCAGGTGGTATCAGACCAGAATACAGTCAGGTAAGAGACATTAAGACATTTAAAAAATTATTTGTAGTTATACAACCTCTGCTGAAATAGCATCTTAAGGTGGGCAAGCTGTTTTGTTGGTATTCCAAAATGGACACTCAAACCAGGTTAATAATAAGATAAATCCATACATGTCCTCACCAACAACTGGTCAACTATCTACACTAGAATGGGCCGGATAATAATATGGTGGAACAACCAGTCTGTCTACTACTTGTACATTGACAAAGATCTAAATAAAAAAAAATCTAAATAAAAAACAGTAAATAATCTAAATAATCTAAAATAAAAACAGACGAAACATATAAATACATTCTATGGAGACAGCCCTTTTGTGGACCACAGAGGACAAATAGAACATATAAACCATGAAAAATTGCAACTTAACCTTGTTTTATAACTTTACATACACTAATTACTATAGTAAGTGCATATAGTATTATGTGCTTGAAGAACAGGACTGTAAAATAAAATAAAATCTATTTTCCAGCAATTATTGATGATTATTGACCATATAACAGATCACAATTCTCTTTCATTCCTTTTTCTCTCATTCATATTTAGAGAATAAGTGGAGCAGCTGTAGGAAGTGGGCTGCAGTATTTCGGAGTTGCTCTCCACTCTGCGGGAGATCTGACCTCAGACGCTCTTACTGATGTAGTGGTGGGCTCTAGAGGTGCAGTTACAGTAATAAGGCAAGTTTGTGTGCTTGTTCGGGTCTGTGTTTTTCAGCTTATTCTTGCCAATTCAGACAACAAAAGGCCATTATTATGTAAAGTGACCAGTCACCATTTTTTGTTTGCTTGCTTGTTTTTATTTTTTTTTTTGTTGTGTGTGTTTTTTTGTTTTGTTTTGTTTTAATTGATGTTCAGTGTTAGGTAAGTAATGATGCCATTCTTGCTGAATGACAAAAAACCTCTTCATCATTGACTTCAAAAACATGCATCAAACTGTCTGATTAGAGATTGTGATATATGCACCTACCTCCCATTTCTGTGAACATCATACATCAGACAGTTTGGTGGGTGTCTCAATATAAAGGAAGCTGAGAAGGATGCAATTACCCACTATCCTTTGTACACATTCCAATTGACAAAAAATAATTTGTAGAAAGTGGTTCAATTGCTGTTTTCAAAATTTCTCACTCATTCACTAATTCATATATTCAATCAATCAATCATTTTTATTTATATAGCACTTTTAACAACACAGGTTATATCAAAGCACTGTACAGTATAAAGTAGAAGAATACAATGACAGGGATGTATAATGATGAGATTGAACAATTTGTTATTAAATGCAAAGACGGTCTCTCTCTCTGTAATCAATTCAGCAATAATCACTAGAAGTTAAGTGTCCCCAACAAAGCAAGCCAGAGGCGACAGCGGCAAGGAACCAAAACCCCATCCATACAGAATGGAGAAAAAAAACCTTGGGAGAAACCAGGCTCAGTTGGGGCCAGTTCTCCTCTGACCGGACGCCCAGCACTTAACTTCCAATTCAATTTTAAACGCAGCTGTGTCAGATTGTCACCAAGCCAGCAGAGGGAGCCCTTACCTCTGGGTGATCTGCATTCACTCCCTTTGCAACAACTTCCTGTTCCTGGACTATAAATTCAGAAGCAGGTCACTCACCTGCAGGTTGCATTGTTCACCTGTTCTTTTGTTGTTCCCGAGTTTCCGAGTATTTTCCGAGTTATAGATTCCCAGGTTTTGACCCTGCCTGTCTTCTGTTATTCTGTGTAAGATTTTATATCTTTTATTAATTATAATTATGATACTTATGAATTATCACTTGAATTCGCTCTTAATTCAAGTTTGGGGAACTGAATCTTAAAAGATTCAAGTTAGTATGCAATTCCAATAAACCTTTACATCACCTAATACGTCCAGCGTTTTAGAGCAACTTAAATGTATGTTACCAATATGAATTTACTCTGTGATCAGCAAAATAAATTAATTGGACTTCACTCATTTATCTGATTTTAGCTTTACCTCGAGCAGGTAGCAACGGATCTGGGCATGAGTTTAACTTTCCGGTCACATAACACACAAACGAGAATTCGTAATAATGAAACAAAATTTATTAAACAGTACCTACTAATTGACAAGACTACACTGAGAAGACTAGACACACACACACACACATACACATACATTCATGCACACATTCACGGGTTGGAAGGGAAATGGATAATTGTCTGTCCAAAGTCTGTTAGCTAGTTCTGAGATCGCACTAAGAGCACCAACAAAGCAAAGTTAGGTTTTAGCTTTGCTTATATGTGTCTGCGCCAATTCAGTCAAGAGATGAAAAGGTAGTTTTACCACACGGCTTGTCTGGGGAAATCCCGGCTTGCTGATTGGTCAGGCTCGTCCGTGGGATGACGCGGTCGGGCTTTCCCGGGCCGTTCAAATGTAGTCTCTCTAGCTTGGTGGTTCGCTTTGGATGAACCAAGTTGGTTACAGAAGGTAAGTGAGTGTCCGTGGAGTGATGTAACGGAGCGGACCGGAGTCGAGGGTATCGGGTCGTTCTCGTCCAGAGTCTTCTAACTTCTCCAAGTTCTGAAGTTTCTCCGTTTCCTTGGCAATTCCTGCAGCGACCAGAATTCCCCTGCGACTCCTGGTGGTTCCGAAAACTTTCTCGACTCGACTCAACTCAGAGAGCTCTGTTCCTGCGTTTTGAGGTGCAAGTTTTGGTCCGTGCCCTGGGCAGTTGTCCAATCCCGAGGTCGAAGGGGCGTGTCCACGCCTGCTTTCGACTCCGGTTTCGTGCATACTTTATCCCAGTTAGAATTGACATTCTGCACTTCTGTTCCTTATCAAAAGCTTATAAGTGGAATACACTGTTGTGCATTGCACAAACACACATATTCATTCACCATGATATTGGAAACATCGTAAGCTTCAATTTGATATCAAACATGCATTATCTAGCGCTTATGGAACGCTCTCTGTTAGAGGATTATTTAAAGAGTATATAGCGGTTCCTACATACATCCCAAAACATTTATTAAGCAGTTATTTACAGATGAACCTTTATTTGTTTGAAAGGAAGGCATTTAGATTGTTCGTTTAGTAGTTTTATGTGTGTCCTGGCAGTTCCTTTGTTGTAGCGAAAAGGAAAAGGCGCGCTTTTGAGGAATGTGTCTTGGGACAGAGCAAGCCTCCCTGTGGGGGTTGAAAGTGTAAGGTTGTCCTGAACACACGTTGATTCACGGCGGGAGTCTCATCACCTTTTGACTTGGTGGCTTGGTAGAACTGGTCCCAGGTCAGTGCACCGAACGGGTTATCGGGCTGTCGACCAGATGTTGCAGTTTCAATCATCCCAATCTTGACATGGGTACTCTCGGATTGGCCGAGCTCACTGCAGCGACAGTCCCTTGAGAATGTTTGGTAGACTTTGCGGCGCTCTGCATCGCTCTGCGGACCATCTTGATTGCCTTTATGGTCCGGGGTGCGGAGGATGCACGGTTTTACGACCTGGTTCTAGAGCGATTCCCCCTTTTATGGTTCGTGTCTGTTCATCAAGGCCCCACAACTCTCTTTTTTCTAGCACTTTAGATACAGTTGCTCCTTTGCACTTAAAAAAGATAAAAGAAAACAATCTGACTCCATGGTATAATGAAAACACACGCACCCTAAAGAGAGCAGCCCGGAAAATGGAGCGCAGGTGGAGAAAAACTAAATTATAAGTATTTCGTATTGCCTGGCGGGAGAGTATCCTGTCATACAGAAAAGCATTAAAAATTGCAAGATCTGATTATTTTTCATCCCTTTTAGAAGAAAACAAACACAATTCCCGGTATTTATTCAGTACAGTAACTAGATTAACAAAAATAAAACGTCAACAGGTGCTAATATTCCCCAAGAGTATAGCTGCATTGAGTTCATGAATTTCTTTACTTCTAAGATTGATACCATCAGAGATAAAATTGTAACTATGCAGCCGTCAACTACAGTTTCACATCAGATAGTGAGCATCAGATAGTGAGCATTAGATCCCCTGAGATTACACAATTACGCTCTTTCTCCACTATAAGAGAAGAAGACTTGTACAAACTTGTTAAATCATCCAAACCAGCAACATATATGTTAGACCCTATTCCATCTAAACTATTAAAAGATTTGCTTCCAGAAGTCATAGATCCTATTTTGAACATTATTAATTCATCATTGTCATTAGGATATGTTCCCAAAACCTTCAAACTGGCTGTAGTTAAGCCTCTTATTAAGAAACCACATCTTGATCCCAAAGACTTAGTAAATTACAGACCAATCTCTAATCTCCCTTTTCTGTCAAAGATACTAGAAAAGGTAGTATCCTCACAACTGTATTCCTTTTTAGAAAAAAATGGTGTCTGTGAGGATTTCCAATCAGGTTTTAGGCCATACCATAGTACTGAGACTGCTCTCATTAGAGTTACTAATGACCTGCTTTTATCATCTGATCGTGGTTTTATCTTGTTATTAGTGCTATTAGATCTTAGCGCAGCATTCGATACTATCGATCACAACATTCTCTTGGATAGACTAGAAAACTATGTTGGCATTAGAGGAAGCGCCTTAACATGGTTTAAATCATATCTTTCTGACCGCTAGTTTATCAGTTTGTAGCATTAAATGAGGAGGTATCATATCGCTCAAAAGTGAAATATGGAGTTCCTCAAGGCTCAGTGCTAGGACCTTTACTTTTCAACCTGTACATGTTACCTCTGGGAGATATTATCAGGAGTCATGGTGTGAGCTTTCACTGCTATGCTGATGGTACTCAGCTCTATATTTCAGCACAGCCTGGTGATACACAGCAAATTGAGAATCTAACAGAATGCATAGCCGAGATAAAAAACTGGATGATGAGTAACTTCCTAATGTTAAATTCTGAAAAAACAGAGGTGCTAATAATTGGACCTAAAAACCCCACATATAATAATCTAGAACACAGTCTAACACTTGATGGTAGCTCTGTTAATTCTTCATCATCAGTTAGGAACCTATGTGTGCTGTTTGACAGTAATCTTTCCTTCGAAAATCATGTTTCTAGCATCTGTAAAACTGCGTTTTCCATATTAAAAATATATCTAAATTACGACCTATGCTTTCAACCTCTAATGCAGAAATATTAAATCATGCGTTTATGACCTCGAGGTTAGATTATTGTAATGCTTTATTGGGTGGTTGTTCTGCACGCTTAATAAACAAACTTCAGATAGTTCAAAACGCAGCAGCCAGAGTCCTTACTAGAACTAGGAAGTATGATCACATTAGTGCATTAATGCGCCCGTGGACAGATCACCAGATCCTGATGCACACACACACACACACACACACACACACTAAGTCCTTTACACTATCTGACACAGCTGTGTTTAAAATTGAACTGGAAGTTAAGTGCTGGACGTCCAGTCAGAGGAGAACTGACCCCAACTCAATCTGGTTTCTCCCAAGGTTTTTTTCTACATTCTGTATGCATGGGGTTTTGTTTCCTTGCCGCTGTCGCCTCTGGCTTGCTTGGTTGGGGACACTTAACTTCTAGTGATTTAACGTCAAATTGATTACAGAGACCGTCTCTGCATTTAGTAAATAGTAAATAGTAAAAGTGTATTAGTGTGTTATGTGTAGGCTAGGTTAAAAAGATGTGTCTTTAATCTATATCTAAACTGCCAGAGTGTGTCTGCTTCGCTAACAGAGCAGACATCAAGTGTTAGACTGTGTTCTAGATTATTATATGTGAGGTCCAATTATTATATTTAGGTCCAATTATTAGCCCCTCAGTTTTTCTGAATTTAGCATTAGAAGTTACTCCTCATCCAGTTTTTGTATCGACTATGCATTCCCTCAGTGACTACATCGTCCCTGATATAACTACTATAAAAATGAGCCACATCCAAAGGCTACAATATGCAGTTGTTGCCTTTGATTTCTTAAGGTTACAGTTAATGTTTTTATTTAAGACCAGTTTTATATATTTTCATCACAATTTAAAAACAAAAGCAAAATGTTGATGTAAGTTGTATTGAATGTACTTACTGCGCAGTTGTTGCCTTTAATTTCAGTTGGTTACAGTTACTGTTTTAAATAGCTAAAGTTTGTCCTGTTAAATATCAAATAAACATCTTGCTTATGTATACTTACTTTTTTTGTTTGTTGCTTAAAGAAAGGGAAAAAGTATTCTCTAAAGGCTCTGTCCATTATATTATAATTATTATTATTATATTATATAATTATAATAAAGCTAGCTATATTTGTGTTCACTAATATTAAGACTATTGTAAAGCTGTTTGCTTTTATTCTTTGAGAACACAGCTAGCACCTTAACTTCTAGTCATTAATGTGAAATGTCTTACTCCCTCAAAACCAGCAGTGTTTCAGTTGTTTATGTACATTAAACTTCATGGATTTTTATATAACGCTCACGTTGGTGATGCTAGTGACACCTGGAGGGGCGTGATTGGGAGGAACGGCCCCCCCGATCTAAACCTGAGTGGTGTTCTGTTGTTGGAATTCTGTGCTAGGCACGGTCTGTCCATAACGAACACCATGTTCAAGCATAAGGGTGTCCACCAGTACACCTGGCATCAGGACACCCTAGGGCGGAGGTCGATGATCGACTTTGTGGTTGTATCATCTGATCTCCGGCCGCATGTCTTGGACACTCGGGTGAAGAGAGGGGCGGAGCTGTCAACTGATCACCACCTGGTGGTGAGTTGGATCCGTTGGCGGGGGAGGAGGCCGGACAGACTTGGCAGGCCCAAACGTACCGTGAGGGTCTGTTGGGAACGTTTGGCAGAGACCCTGTCAGTGAGATCTTCAACTCCGCCTCGGCAGAACTTTGACCGGATCCCGAGGGAGGCTGGAGACATTGAGTCCGAATGGACTATGTTCTCTACCTCTTTGGTCGACGCAGCCGTCCGGAGCTGTGGCCGTAAAGTCTCCGGTGCGTGTCGTGGCGGCAACCCCCGAACCCGATGGTGGACACCGGAAGTAAGGGATGCCGTCAAGCTGAAGAAGGAGTCCTATCGGGCATGGTTGGCCCGAGGACCCCTGAAGCAGCTGACAGGTACCGTGGGGCCAAGCGGACTGCTGCCCGGTGGTTGTGCAGGCAAAAACTCGGGTCTGGGAGGAGTTCGGGGAGGCCATGGAAAATGACTATCGAACGGCCTCAAAGAGGTTCTGGCAAACCGTCCGACGCCTCAGAAAGGGAAAGCAGTGCCCTGCCAACACCGTATATAGTGCTGATGGGAACCTGCTAACCTCGACTGGGGATATTGTGGGGCGGTGGAAGGAATACTTTGAGGACCTCCTCAATCCCGTCAACACGTCTTCCACTGAGGAGCAGAGGCCGGGGATCCGGGGGACTCGACCATTACCCTAGCTGAGGTCACTGAGGTGGTTGAGAAGCTCCTCTGTGGCAAGGCACCAGGGGTGGGCGAGATCCGCCCGGAATACCTCAGGTCTCTGGATGTTGTGGGGCTGTCTTGGCTGACACGCCTCTGCAGCATCGCGTGGACGCGGGGGAAAGTGCCTCTGGACTGGCAGACGGGGGTGGTGGTTCCTCTTTTCAAGAAGGGGGACCGGAGGGTGTGCTCCAACTATAGGGGGATCACACTTCTCAGCCTCCCTGGGAAAGTCTATGCCAGGGTACTGGAGAGGAGAATCCGCCCTATAGTTGAACCTCGGCTTCAAGAGGAACAATGCGGGTTTCGCCTGGGCGTGGAACACTGGACCAGCTCTATACCCTCTCCAGGATGCTGGAGGTTCCCTGGGAGTTTGCCCAACCAGTCTACATGTGTTTTGTGGATTTGGAGAAGGCATTCGACCGGGTTCCTCGTGGTGTCCTGTGGGGGGTGCTCTGGGAATATGGGGTAAGGGGCCCTTTGCTAAGGGCTGTCCGATCCCTGTATGATCAGAGCAGGAGCTTGGTTCGCATTGCCGGCATTAAGTCAGACTTGTTTCCAGTGCATGTTGGACTCCGACAGGGCTGCCCTTTGTCACCGGTCCTGTTCATTATTTTTATGGACAGGATTTCTAGGCGCAGTCAGGGGCGGAGGGGGTCTGGTTTGGTGACCACAGGATAGCTTCTCTGCTTTTTGCTGATGATGTTGTTCTGTTGGCTGCATCTGGCCAAGACCTACAGTGTGTGCTGGGGCGGTTTGCAGCTGAGTGTGAAGCGGCAGGGATGAAAATCAGCACCTCCAAGTCTGAGGCCTTGGTCCTCAGTCGGACAAGGGTGGCTTGCCCCCTTCAGGTTGGTGGGGAGCTCCTGCCCCAGGTGGAGGAGTTTAAGTATCTTGGGGTCTCGTTCACGAGTGAGGGAAGGATGGAACGAGAGATTGACAGGCGGATCGGTGCAGCTTCTGCAGTAATGCAGTCGCTGTACTGGTCTGTCATGGTGAAAAAAGAGCTAAGTCGCAAGGCGAAGCTCTCGATTTACCGGTCGATCTTCGTTCCTACTCTCACCTATGGTCATGAGCTTTGGGTCATGACCGAAAGAATGAGATCCCGGATACAAGCGGTCGAAATGAGTTTCCTTCGTAGGGTGGCTGGGCGCTCCCTTAGAGATAGGGTGAGGAGTTCAGTCACTCGGGAGGAGCTCGGAGTAGACCCGCTGCTCCTCCACATCGAGAGAGGCCAGCTGAGGTGGCTCGGGCATCTGTTCCGGATGCCTCCCGGACGCCTCCCAAGGGAGGTGTTCCGGGCATGTCCCACCGGGAAGAGGCCCCGGGGAAGACCTAGGACACGCTGGAGAGACTATGTCTCTCGGCTGGCCTGGGAGCGCCTCGGTGTCCCCCCGGAAGAGCTGGAGGAAGTGTCTGGGGAGAGGAAGTCTGGGCATCCCTGCTTAGACTGTTGCCCCAGCGACCCGGCCCCGGATAAGCGGAAGAAAAGAAGAAGAAGAAGAAGAAGGATTTTTATATATATATATTTTATATATATATATATATATATATGGCCGGCAAGTGAACTTGTACTAAATAAAAAAACACAAACACCGCCAGGACATCTAACAAATAAGGGTTCTTTTATTCTTGACTGAGCTTAAAAGGAAACTCAGCATTAAGGTCTAATTCAGGGTAAGACAAAGTAAAGAAAATAAAAATAAATAAATTTACAGAGACAACCACCTAATTAACGTCAGTGGTCTTAACTTTCTGACGAGGTTTCACAGGATTACAGGCCCTTCAATTTTACCCGGTGCAAACAAGGTTACAAAAAGCGGAAAAAGCGCGTACAAAACAACGGCGTACAAAACAATGGCGTACAAAACAATGGCGTACAAAACAACGGCAGTGGCCTATATGTGCTCTCCTGTTTTTAAACAAACAAAGAACAAAAAGAACATAAACATACATATCCCATTTGCGTATATATAGCTTCTTATAAGCATATTAATCAGAAAATACACAAAATGATACAGACTTTGAGACGATTAAATAAGCAACACTTACTCCGACTGATTCCACGAAGCACACAGCAAAAGCTCACATGGTCATTAACACTCGATCTCACATTTCGTTGCTCTCCTCTAACACAGTAAAGTATAAGAATTACTGCTCGGTAAACATATAATAACATACTTTACATTATTTAACACTTTAATTCTTGGGACATTTTATAGTAACTCACGCTCGATCTCCATTAACGTGGTCCGAATTTCCCTTCCCCCACTGGCGATCTCTCACGTGCAATAAGGCAACTCCTTTGTAATCGTCAAATGAAACCATGTACCCACACATTCATGAGTAGATATAAACTGGGATTTATCTCCTTTTAACAGTTTTATCAACTATTTCTTTGTGCAACGCTTTAACTCAGTTCTCCGTCGGTCGACGTGCACTTCTCTCTCACATGTGCGCGAACGCTTATTTCTTAAAGGGGACAGCGCACATAACCACGTGACAGGAAACCAAAGGTGCATTTCCAGGGATATAAAATAAAATATAAAGTGAATTCTACCCCGGTTACACTCTCCCCTGCCTACAGTCAGCGTCCTCGATGACTACACAATACAATTTATTCATCCACCAATCCTTGTAGTTTACTGGATGTATACAAGACCACCCCTGCTAACACTTGGGAAAGAACATCGGGAGTAAAGGACACTGCATTACAGGAGGATTTGGGTAGTCTATTTGGGTTACTATGAACACCAGCATTTGACCGCTGTGTTCTACGGGGCGTAGGATCGGGAGCATCCACTTGAGTATTCTCTGCCCTAGGCTTCCGGGGCACAGGAACTGGTCTAGTCAACACTACATCTGTAGGTGAATCAGTCCTTTCAGTATCAGGTTGAAGGCTATCTTGAGCAGCCCTCCTCTCGCCACTCACTGCTCCATCACATGTTTCCTGTGCTTCTTCCACTTCAGCCCCAGCACAATCAAATGGTGCCACACCCAGTTGCTGTGACTCCTCAGGCATTGGGTCCTTCTCAGGATATATGGTTTCTTCCACAAGCACACATTCGGCATCTAACGAAGGCATCTCGTCCACCAACCCTGAGGTTGGTACTTCTTCTACAGGTCTCACTTTCCTCCGTGGCATTGGAACTGGTCTCGGACAAAGCCTAATGCCTGATCGATGTACTCGTTTTGCAGGACCACCTTCAACTGGCTCCACAGTGTAGGTTGTCCCATGCACTTCCACCACCTGATAAACTGTGGGTGCCCAGGCGTCTTGAATCTTGTTTCGTCCTGGGGGCCGATAACGTAAGTACACCTGCTGCCCAACCACTACTTCGGGACAGTATACTCCACCCTCACGCTGGGCAACTCGATCTGCGGCTCTCCTTTCAGTGTATTCACGTGCCTGGTATGAGCATCCCGGGGCCGCTCCTTATGGACGGACAACCAGGCAGGTTCTTTTTCTAGATCTGGCTCCTGACCCAACAAGGCATCTACTGGTAAGTGTGGCTGTCTCCCAAACAACATGTAATAAGGAGAGTAACCAGTGGAGGAATGTGGGGTCACATTGTAGCGTACACCAGCTCGGGTAAGTACTCTGGCCATCTCCGCTTCTTCTCTGGAGGTAAGGAACGCAAGAGGTCGTGCAGAGTTCTGTTAAACCTCTCACATTGTGCATTCCCCTGAGGGTGATGTGGTGTAGTGCGGGACTTTCTCCTCCCATATAGTTTACAAAGCTCTGCAATCACAGCACTCTCAAAGTTTCTTCCTGATCTGAATGAAGACGCTGAGGCACTCCATATTTGAGAAACCATTCCTTTAGAAGGATCTTAGCAGTAGTGTCCGCCTTCTGATTGCAGTAGGAAATGCCTGACTGAACTTCGTGAATACATCAGTAACAACCAGGACATTTTCCTGCCCATCAGACGCAGGTTCCAATGTGGTGAAATCCATTGCAACCACTTCTAGGGATGAGAGGCCAAGAATGGGGTCCAAGGGGCTTGAATCTTGGGCTGCGGCATTTTGGCTAGCACGCACCGTTGACACTCCTTCACCCACTTATCCACAGCATTATACATCCCCACCCAATAACAACGCTGCTTGAGTAGGGCCAGTGTTCGCTCTATGCCTTGATGCCCCATTTGGTCATGGACACTCCATAACAACACCGTTTCAACGAGACATTCAGGGGAGCAGCAACTGTTGGCACTCCCCATAGAAGACGTCGTCCACCATTCTGTACATCAGTCCATCTTTCTCTTGAATCTTGTCCCACTGCTTAAGCATCAACAGCACCTGTCTGGACAAGTACTTCCTCTCTCGATTTGTGGGCTTCCTCTTCTTGTCCCAGAAACTTTTGAGCACACTGATAGTAGGATCTGTCTCCTGAAACTGACGAAGATCATCCTTTGTGTATCCAGGTAACGTTGGAGTATTCTCCAGGGGTTCCTCCCCAGTCTCTCTATCCTCCATAGCTGCCTGTAGCATTCCTATTCCTCCCTCTCCAGGACTCGCTGCTAGCACTGCCAGATCTTCTCCGACTGCAGTCCCTGTACGAAGCCCACTACAAATAGCTACACATCCATCGTACTCTGAATCCTCAGTTTCCACGTTCATCCCTTCCAGTCCTGGCCTTCTAGAGAGGTCAGCTGCGGTGTTACACCTTCCAGGGCGGTACTGCACTTCAAAGTCAAATACTGCAAGTTGCGCAGCCCACCTCTGTTCAATGGCTCCCAACCTAGCCGTGTTGAGATGGCAGAGAGGATTATTATCCGTTAGGACAGTAAACTTGGATCCCAGCAAGTAACTCCTGAACTTCTCCACCACAGCCCATTTGAGTGCCAGAAGCTCCAGCTTCATACTGCTGTAGTTCCTGTCGTTCCGCTCTGCGCCTCAACCTTCGACTTGCATAGGCTATCACAGTCCTACTTCCTCCTTGTTGCTGATACAGCACAGCACCCAATCCTAGATTACTGGCATCGGTCTCCAGCACAAAAGGTAGGGTAAAATCTGCATAGCCTAGTGTTGGAGCACATGTAAGCTTCTCTTTGAGATGCTCGAAGGCTTTCTGACACTCCGCTGTCCAGGAGCCCTTAAACAGTTTGTTAGCCTGAATAACACTCCCTGGTGGACACACTTGTTTACGACATCATGGAGTGGACCAGCCACCTTTGAGAAGCCCTCGATGAATCTCCGATAATAGCTGCAGAATCCTAAAAGGACCGCAGCTCCTTCAAAGTGTGGGGAACTGGCCACTGTCTCACCGCACTCACTTTGTCTGGATCTGTAGATACCCCTTGAGCAGAGACCACATGCCCCAAGAATTTTACCTCGGACTGCAGGAAGTGGCACTTTTCCACCTTTACCTTAAGTCCGGCCTCCCTCAACCTCTGTAACACAGCCTCAAGCCTCACTAAGTGTCCTCGAATGTACTTGAATACACAAGCAAATCGTCCAAATAGATTAGCAGCGTTTGGAAGACCAGATCACTCATTATGGTCTGCATGAGACGCTGGAATGTTGCTGGTGCATTACATAGGCCAAACGGCATCCGCTGGTACTCATACAGGCCAAATGGGGTAATGAAAGCTGTCTTGTGCCGGTCCTTCTCATGAACTGCTACTTGGTGATAGCCACTCGCGAGGTCAATAGATGAGAACACCTTGGCCTTACTCAAAGCATCCAGACTCTCATCTATCCGGGTAATGGGAATGCGTCGCGTCTTGTTTTACAATTCAGCTTCCGGTAGTCCACGCATAGCCGAAGACTCCCATCAGTCTTACGGACTAACACCACAGGAGATGCATACGAACTGGAGCTTTCTTGAATGACATGCTTTTGAGCAGGCCAGAGATATGTTCCTTCACTTCCTGGAATTGGGTTGGGGTATACGCCGGTATGACTGTGAGACAGGAAGGTCATCATTCAGGGGAATTTCATGCTTTACCAGCTCAGTATAGCCAAGGTCTTCATCAGAGATGGCAAACACGTCCAGGTATCCCCTTAGAAGCGCCTTCAACTCCGCCTGTTGGGCGGGGGTACCGCCAATTTGTATCTTCTCTAAGGGACATTGCAGATCACCGGTAACCCCTGTCATTGACCTCTGGTTAACCATAACCTCCTCGTGATCTGCAGAGATCCGATTGAATCTGACTTTACAGGAACTACTCTCAACTTGATGTCCATGGGCAAGTATCCCCAATTTCACCTTGGGTGGCAGCCACACATCTGCTGGGGACAGGTTTACTACCTGCACTGGGAATACCCGCCTACCAGGTGATACCAAGGTAGGAAGCAAGACCAAACCCCCTGGCAATTGTGCTTTACCTGGCTCAATTATACTTAAACCTCCTTTTCCAGCTACCTCTTTATGTGTCCTGGCTTGAATTGTAGCCACGGAGGCTGCAGGGACATATGCCTTACGTATGCCCGCCACCCGGACCACGGAATTCGATTCCACAGAGGCAGCCTCTTGTACTCGGTTTAAAACAGCTCTCCAGTCCGCATCCAACGTCCCCTCCAAAGCATGGTCAAACTCAGCCACAATTAATTGCTTACAACGCTGGGCTATGTTCATGCCAAGTATGCCTGGGGGCGGCAAGTCAGTCTTCCCTTCATTCTGGTCACGAATCACCAAGAACCCACAGCCAGGCAGAGTCAACCCCATTACCTGGATATCCAGTTCAACATACCCAAGATAGGGAAGAGGCAACCCATTGGCGGCAGTAATTTTTAACCACTTGCTTGTCCAATGCATGTCCTTGTCTTCCCCATGCAGATGTTCTTTAAAGAAACTCTCCGTCAAAGTACTAACGTTACTGCCAGTATCTAACAGACAGCGGATTGCTACCCCCCCAACATGAATTTCCACTTCTGGGCACTTACCCACTGCACGCTCAGAAACTGCTCTTTTGTCAGTGTGTCAGTCTTTGAGCCATCACTGCCCCTCTCATTGCTCGGCTCTTCGCAGCGGAGGGACACAGTTTCCCGGAAGTTGGGACTCGGGCATAGCTAGCACAGGGTTTTCTTGGAAACGCTGCCCAGTGCATTGCCTGGCTATGTGCCCAACACCCTCACATCTCAAGCAAATAGGTTGGCCATCTCGGGTATATCGCGGTTTGAATTTGGACTTACTAGGTCTCTCTGCAGTTGGTCCAGATTTCTGAATCATGAGATCACGAACCGCATTGGTAAGTTCCCCGATTGCTTTTCCTTGTTGTGAAACTACTTTGATTACTTCTTGTAGGGCTACAGTCAAGTCATTCGGGATGGTGGCGGTCATCCTTGCATGTTCTGCCCTTTCCTCCACACTCACCAGGTTTCGATTTCGTGCCACATTGGCTGGACGAGTCTCTCTTCTGAGCACCACAACAGAGCCTCCTCGCGAACTTCAAATAATGTGGCATGGGGTCGCTCTCTCACCACCTTGCGCAGTTCTCTTCGAAGGGCTGAATCTCTCACCCCTTCAATAAACTGGTCTCTCAATGCCAGTTGCACATCTGAAACACAATGTGGTGCTTGTTGCAGTGCAGAGTTTAACATCAAAGACAGTGCATGTGAAAAATCCCAAAATCTTCCCCATCCAATTGTTTCCGTGCATAAAATGTGTGCAGTAGCTGAGAGGTGCTACGTTTCTCCCTGAAAGCTGCCCGCAAATATGAGAACAAGTCTTCAGGTGCCCTATCCTCCCCCCCCATACACAACTTCACTTCATCCAAAGCTGACCCCTTCAAGTGGGAGAGAATAAAATCTACCTGATCTTCAACATTTAACCCCCTTACTCGTATAACCCTCCCCAGTTCCTCAATGAACTCATCTACATTTTGGCAGTCTTTACCTGGGTCCCCACTGAACGGTACAATTTGTTTCTCTCTTGGGATATACACATAGGACCTAGTATGAACATTAGTCATGTTAGCAAGAGCTGACATTACTTCATGCCTACGTCCCAGCTCCGAAATTTGGGACTGAAGCTGTGAGACAGGGCTACCTCTTTCAATGTCCATTTCTGGTGCCTCAGCACCTGCACCCTGAAAGTTGTCCTCCATCGCAGCTGCACCTCTGATGTCCTCAGCATCCATGACTTGACTTGACTGCTCCGGCAGTTTTAGTTCTCAAACAATCAGTTCAACACTGTCCTCCTCGCTGTCCTCAAGCTCAGGAGTCCTGATGCGCTGGCACCTTGTACTGCTGTCGCTTCTACCAGGATGGAACTGCAGGTCCTTTCAGCACTTAGTCGCCTTTTGCCACTACCGTTGTTTGCACTGTTGTTACAAAAAACTAAATCAGCCCCAAACAAAACAGAACCCCACTCCTGGTACCAAAATTAGATGTGGCCGGGCAAGTGAACTTGTACTAAATAAAAAAAACACAAACACCGCCAGGACATCTAACAAATAAGGGTTCTTTTATTCTTGACTGAGCTTAAAAGGAAACTCAGCATTAAGGTCTAATTCAGGGTAAGACAAAGTAAAGAAAATAAAAATAAATAAATTTACAGAGACAACCACCTAATTAACGTCAGTGGTCTTAACTTTCCTGACGAGGTTTCACAGGATTACAGGCCCTTCAATTTTACCCGGTGCAAACAAGGTTACAAAAACGGAAAAACGGCGTACAAAACAACGGCGTACAAAACAACGGCGTACAAAACAATGGCGTACAAAACAATGGCGTACAAAACAACGGCAGTGGCCTATATGTGCTCTCCTGTTTAAACAAACAAAGAACAAAAAGAACATAAACATACATATCCCATTTGCGTATATATAGCTTCTTATAAGCATATTAATCAGAAAATACACAAAATGATACAGACTTTGAGACGATTAAATAAGCAACACTTACTCCGACTGATTCCACGAAGCACACAGCAAAAGCTCACATGGTCATTAACACTCGATCTCACATTTCGTTGCTCTCCCCTCTAACACAGTAAAGTATAAGAATTACTGCTCGGTAAACATATAATAACATACTTTACATTATTTAACACTTTAATTCTTGGGACATTTTATAGTAACTCACGCTCGATCTCCATTAACGTGGTCCGAATTTCCCTTCCCCCACTGGCGATCTCTCACGTGCAATAAGGCAACTCCTTTGTAATCGTCAAATGAAACCATGTACCCACACATTCATGAGTAGATATAAACTGGGATTTATCTCCTTTTAACAGTTTTATCAACTATTTCTTTGTGCAACGCTTTAACTCAGTTCTCCGTCGGTCGACGTGCACTTCTCTCTCACATGTGCGCGCGACGCTTATTTCTTAAAGGGACAGCGCACATAACCACGTGACAGGAAACCAAAGGTGCATTTCCAGGGATATAAAATAAAATATAAAGTGAATTCTACCCGGTTACATATATATATATATATATATATATATATATAATGTCTGTATATGTCTTGTCACGGGGCGGATGAAGCACAGCACAAACAGAGGCGTTTGAACCCCGGAGGGCACGTTTATTCAACAATAAAAAGTGATACGTGAATCGTGAGCCGGTGCACAACCGCTGTCAGTGGCGGTATCTTCTGGGTGCTCGGTGCTCAGTGTGCAGTCGGTGAGTACGGCAGCGGCGAATCCTGGGGGAATTAGCTCCGTGTCGCGGTTCAAGGACTGGCTTCTAGAAAGCAAACAAAAGAGACAACAGTCAGAGACAGCATGTGGGAGTGTGGTAGCTCACTGGAGCGCGGGCCTGACGTGGCTTATCTGGCCACCGGCAAATGAGCTCCAGGTGCGGCGAGTCCGGTGATCAGTGGCTTTTCCAGGTGATCGTGGTTTATTCCCAGGTCAACGCTGATGGAGCGCGAGGAACCAGCGGGTCACCCTGGCATTGGTGTCCTTGGCCCGGGACATCCACTGAAGGGGTGCATGGTCGGTCAGCAGGGTGAACCGCCGGCCCAGGAGGTAGTAACGCAGCTCCAGGACTGCCCACCTGATGGCCAGGGCCTCCTTCTCCACCGCCGCGTAGTTCCTCTCGGCTGGGTTCAGCTTCCTGCTGATGAAAAGTACGGGATGCTCCTCACCTGCCTGGACCTGAGACAGGACGGCTCCCAGACTCACGTCGGAAGCATCCGTTTGCAGGAGGAAGGGGCAGCCGAAGTCCGGGGCTCGCAGAACCGGGCTTGAAGTCAGGACTTCCTTGATCCGGGTGAAGGCCTCCTCCGCAGCAGGACTCCAGGGTATCCTCTCGGGCTGCCCCTTCCTGGTCAGGTCTGTCAGAGGGGCGGCTATAGGGTAGAAGTTGGGGATAAAGCAGCGGTAGTATCCGGCCAACCCCAGAAAGGCGCGTACCTGGGACTTCGTGGTTGGACGAGGGGCCTCCCGGACGGCCGTGACCTTCTGTTCTTGGGGCTGGATTAGGCCCCGGCCAACGCGGTATCCCAGCTACTTGGCCTCGTGGAGCGCCAGGTGACATTTCCTGGGATTGGCGGTGAGTCAGGCCCGTCGGAGATCCCGCAACACCGCTCCGAGGCGCTCTAGGTGTTCTTCCCAGGTCTCCGAGTGAACCACCACATCATCCAGACAGGTGGCAGCATAGTGTTGGTGAGGCCGGAGGAGAATGTCCATGAGCCGTTGGAACGTGGCGGGTGCCCCGTGTAGCCCGAAGGGGAGGGTCCGGTACTGCCAGTGGCCACCGGGGGTCGAGAAGGCAGTTTTGGGCTTTGCTTCGTCGGTTAGGGGGACATGCCAGTAGCCTTTGTTGAGGTCAAGTGTTGAGATGTACCGGGCCCTCCCCAGACGATCTAGCAGTTCATCCACACGGGGCATCGGGTAGCCATCGAACTCGGAGACCTGGTTGAGCCGCCGGAAGTCGTTGCAGAAGCGGAGCGAGCCGTCAGGCTTGGGGACCAGGACGATCGGGCTGGACCACGGGCTGGTAGATGGCTCAATTACCCCAAACTTCAGCATTTGTTGGATTTCCTCCTCTATAGCCCGTCGACGAGCCTCAGGGATACGGTAGGGCCGCTGTTTTACTATGATGCCGGGGGGAGTTTTGATGTTGTGCTGTAGGATGTGGGTCTGCCCGGGCGATGGCGAGAACACATCCGAGAACTGACCGACCAGATGTTTGATGTCTGACTTCTGGGCGGGAGACAGCATGACGTTCATGTCGACGACCGGGGCTTCCTGAGTGGTGAGGGCCGCTAGGTTCTCCCTGGTCCCCACCCATTTCTTCAGCAAGTTGATATGGTAAATCTGCTCGGGTTGGCGTCGGTCGGGTTGCCTGACTTTATAATTTACTGGGCCCAGCCGTTCCAGTACGGTGTACGGTCCCTGCCACGTGGCCAGAAACTTGCAGGCCTGGGTGGGGACCAGAACCATGACCCGGTCGCCGACTTGGAATTCTCGCGGCTGGGCGGGGCAGTTGTAGTGGCGTTGCTGAGCTCTCTGGGCCTCAGTCATGTGCTCCCGCACCAGGGGCATCACCCGTTCGATCCGGTCCCGCATGGCCTGGATGTGTTCGACGACCGACCTCTGGGCCGCCGGCTGCTGCTGCTGTTCCCAGGCCTCCCTGGTGACATCCAGCAGGCTTCGGGGCTGACGGCAAAACAGCAGTTCAAATGGCGTGAACCCAGTGGAGGCCTGGGGCACCTCTCGAATCCCGAAGAGGACGTAGGGGAGAAGTAAGTCCCAGTCTCGGCGATCCTCGGCCGTCACCCGCCGAAGCATCCGTTTGAGGGTCTGATTAAATCTTTCGACCAGGCCGTCGGTCTGGGGATGGTAGACAGAGGTGCACAGCTGATGGATCTTCAGCAGCCGGCAGAAGTCGGCCATCACACGGGACATGAACGGGGTGCCTTGGTCGGTCAGAATCTCGCTGGGGATCTGGCCGAGGGTCGGGTCCTGATCCAGCAGCCAATGTTGGGCCAGACGGGTGAACTCGGCGACTTGAGCCCGGGCCGGTCGGCGTGGTTGGAACGCCCAGTCAAAGAACCCCTGGGCCGCGCAGATCGGAGATAGACCGACCCTTCCGAGGATCTCCCGTTTCAGGTCGTCATAGTTGGTAGCCAGGTCGGCCGGCATGGCGTAGAAGCTGCGCTGCGCTTCTCCAGTTAGCAGCGGGGCCAGCGCGCGTGCCCAATCTCGGCGATCCCATCCTTCCGTGACGGCGACATTCTCAAACATCTGTAGAAAAATCTCTGGGTCGTCATGGCTGGTCATTTTTGGGAGGAGTTGCGCTGCTTGAACGTGGGGATCGGGCACGGCGAGGTGCGGTCGAGGGGCGGCACGCTGGGCAGCGAACTCCTGCTCGAGCTGCCCTTGTCGGTTCGCCAGGTGTTCAACAATCTGCTGCTGTCGAAGGGACACCTCTGTAAGTTGCTGTAGCAGCTCCTCCATCTCCTGGCCGGGTCGCGAGCGCTTAGCTGGAGGGGACAAAGAGAAGAAAAAAAAGATGAGTCGAGGTAGGGGCACTTTAAACAAAATGGCGTCCGCAGCGTAATGTTTATCTTTCTTCTCTTTGTTTTGCGTGTTTGTGAGTGCTTCAACATGCCCGCATTCTCCACCACTTGTCACGGGGCGGATGAAGCACAGCACAAACAGAGGCGTTTGAACCCCAGAGGGCACGTTTATTCAACAATACAAGCGATTCGTGAATCGTGAGCCGGTGCACAACCGCTGTCAGTGGCGTTATCTTCTGGGTGCTCGGTGCTCAGTGTGCAGTCGGTGAGTACGGCAGCGGCGAATCCTGGGGGAATTAGCTCCGTGTCGCGGTTCAAGGACTGGCTTCTAGAAAGCAAACAAAAGAGACAACAGTCAGAGACAGCATGTGGGAGTGTGGTAGCTCACTGGAGCGCGGGCCTGACGTGGCTTATCTGGCCACCGGCAAACGAGCTCCAGGTGCGGCGAGTCCGGTGATCAGTGGCTTTTCCAGGTGATCGTGGTTTATTCCCAGGGCAACGCTGATGGTAGCTCGGGACGCCCGTCACAGTCTGTATATGACATATATAAGTATCAGTTAGTTTTTTTGGAAATATGTAATTTGTGCAACCTGTTTAACTTGGATCAGGTATTTTACATCTAGCAGACCAAAAATTACACAGTTTACAATGACCAGATATTAACAGATTTTACCCTTTTCATATGATGTGAGTAGATTCTCACCTCTACTCTTCTTTGCTTCACATAATAAATCAAATAATACTAATTCAGAAATACATATTTTTTTCTATTACATTTTAACAGGTCTCAGCCTGTAATATGTTTGGCTATAAATGTCACCGTTGACCCACCAATCATCAGTCAGAAATTCTTTCATTGCTCTGTCCCGCTTGATCGCAACACACCTGTTGCCACAGTTACAATCTGTGTCACTGTAAAAGAAATTGCCAAGGGTGATATAAAAGGTAAGTTATTCAGAGAAAGAGAGAAAAATATTCAATTTCATGAATAATCTTTGTTGTCCAACAATACAGAACAACTATACCTTTTTGACAGTATATTTACTGTATCATTGATTCAGGTAATTTTGGTTCTTTGGTGTCAGTGGCTTTGGAGCTGGAGCTAGACCCTTTGGCCAGAACTCCTCGGCTGTTATTTGGTTCCAAATCAGCTTCATTTCTCCTCACCCTCAATGGTAACCTGAGCAGCATTTCTCCTGTCTGCACTACTCTGTATATCAGCGTCCAGGTCAGTGTAAAACAGACACAAAATATTATTGTATGTCATAAAAAACTACATCAAAAGACATGAAAATGCATAGTAGTAAGGGCCTTTTAATGTAAAGTATAACATATAGAATAAAGAAACAAAAATAAATATAATACATACAGCATGTTATGCATTGTGGTAAAACTATATTTAGTTTTTGTGCATATTGTTATGTGTTCACTACAGGAGTGTATTTCAGACTACCATGAAGTCCCTCTCACTGTGAAAATGAAAGTAACAACAGAAGTTATTCCAGGAACAGAAGGTCTGAGGCCAGTGCTGAGCCCTGACTGCTGCCCTGCATTTACAGAGATGGTGTGTGGGATATTATAATTTTATTCTCTCAACCATAGATGTCTCAGAATCTCATCCTAGAATTTACACTGTTTTTAATTTTGTCATTTCATCTAAATATCAGTGGATTTAATCAAATGAGTTTTGATGTTAATTTATTTTTTCTTGTGTCAAAAAATGACCAATGACATTGGATAATGTTGAATATCAAAGTTTATCAAAGGATTTTACCCCTCATTTAATATTTAATATTACATATTTGTGCTATAACAACAATAGCAAATGTTTTAATTTATTTAACTGAATAATGCATTGACGAATGCATCATCATGCACATTCTCAACTTATATCTTAATATGTACTTAAGGGGGCATCTTCCCACATCTTACCCTAATGGTATACCCGTGTCATCTTATGATGTTTGTGTTCTTCAGGTGGTTCTGGAAAAAGTGTGTGGGGAAGATCATGTGTGTACATCAGATTTAAATGTGTCTCTGTCTTTTAAGAGGTTAGTGTATACACTTACATTTCATATCTTTACATCTGTTATAGATGCTTTCAAGAGATTAATATATAAATATGGATATTTACTTACATAAGTAAAAGAAATTACAATACAGTAAAGTTTACAGTAAAACTGGCAATTAATCAAAACAATATTTACTGGCAGTAGTCCATTTCTCCTCAAAAAACAGTTTTGTTTTTTTTATTGATATTTATACATCATACAGCTAAATAAACACACTTCCCACTGATATATGTTTTGATAGGATAGGATGATACTGGGCTGAGATACAGCTACTTGAAAATCTGGAATCTGACGTTGCAAAATTGCCTTTAAAATTGCACAGATTACGTTCTCACAAATGTATATTACACAAATGTGTAAAAAGTCACAGAAAACTTACTTAAAAATACAGATACTTACTTTCACCTTACAGTGAAAATTACTCCACTACAAATTACAAGTCAATATTTGCAAAACAACTTGATTAAAACTTAAGTGTTTGATAGTTTGTTAACAGTATTTAAGTATTCTACTATATATAGGCTCAAAGATGCATTAGTCAAAGGGACATAAAAGGCCAAAAATTGTCAGAAACTTAGGGAACTATAAACTGCAAGGGACTCCTGTGTCTGGCTGCCCTGGTGCTCAGTGCTCTGTAGCGTCGACCAGACGGCAACAGTTCAAAGATGGAGTGTGCTGGATGTGAGGGGTTCAGAGTGATTTTCTTAGCCCTTTTGTGCATTCTGGATAAGTACATTTCTTGGAGAGTGGGGAGAGACGTACCAATGATTCTCTCAGCAGTCCTGACTACTCTCTGTAGTCTTCTGAGGTCAGAGTTGGTCGCTGTTACCAAACAGTTATAGGAGTGCAGAGGATGGATTTAGTGATGACGGAATAGAACTGTTTTAGCAGTTCCTGTGGCAGGTTGATGAAGGAAGTACAATCTCTGCTGGGCCTTTTTAACAATGGAGTCAACGTGAGTGTCCCACATCAGGTCCTGGGAGATGATGGTGCCCAGGAACCTGAATGACTCCACTGTTACCACAGTGCTGTCCATGATGGCAAGTGGGGGGAGTGCAGGGGGGTTCCTCCTGAAGTCCACTATCATCTCCACTGTTTTGAGCGTGTTGAGTTGTTTAGACTTCTTCATCCAGCCAGCTCCTTAACCTCCTGTCTGTAAGCAGACTCGTCGAGGCTGATGACTGTGGTGTCATGCCCAAACTTCAGGACTTTGACAGAGTTGTCTTTAGAGGTGCAGTCATTGGTGTAGAGGGAGAAGAGCAGTGGGGAGAGGACACAACCCTGAGGGACTCCAGTGCTGGTTGTACGGGTGCTGGGTGAGAATTTTTCCAGCCTCACAAACTGCTGTCTGTCTGTCAGGAAGCTGCTGATCCACTGACAGACTGAGGTGGGCACAGAGAGCTGGGTTAATTTGGGGTGGAAGAGGTTTGGGATGATAGTGTTGATCCCCAAACAGGATCCTCACATAAGTCCTTGGTCTGTCTAGGTGTTGCAGAACATAATGCAGACCCATATTGATCGCATCCTCCACTGTCCTTCAGATATCCCAAGACGAGTTTTTCAAATGATTTCATGACCACAGACGTTAGTGCAAGGGTGTGAAATCATTAAGTCAGTAATTAAGTAATTTTGGGTATCTCTAGGTTTGGGGATGATGGTGAAGTGTTTAAAGCATTAAGGCACTCCACACAGCTCCAGTGATCTGTGTGAAGATGGGGCCAGTTGGTAAGCACAGATTTTCAGACAGGCTGGAGTCACATGGTCTGGGCCTGTTGCCTTTCTTCTTTTGTTTTTTTCTGAAGACCTGGAACACATCATCTTTGCTGAGTTGAAGGGCAGGTGTGGGGGAGAGGGGGATTACAGGAGGTGAGAATGGTGTCTTTTCAAACCTGTAGTAAAACTCATTAAGGTTGTCTGCCAATTGTTGATTTGCCACAGTGCTGGGGTATAGTGTCTTGTAGTTGGTGATGTCTTTCAGATCTTTCCTCACAGAAGCTGCGTCACTAGAGGAGAACTGTGTGCAAAGCTTTTCAGAATAATCCTCTTTGCCACTCTGATCTCCTTTTCTAGTGTGTACTTGGCCTGTTTATACAGGACTCTGTCAACTATCCTGCGAGTATCTTCTTTGGCTTGACGGAGTTTAGCAGTGAACCATGGTTTGTCGTTGTTATAAGTTAAATAAGTCCTGGTAGGAATGCATATGTTCTCACAGAAACTGATATATGATGTTACAGTTTCTGTGAGCTCATCCAGATCTGTGGCAGCAGCTTCAAAAACAGTCCAATCAGTGAGAGAGAAGCAGGTTTGTAAATCCCGTCCTGCTTTGTTACCACTTTTTTTTACAGTCCTGAATACAGGTTTAGCTGATTTCAGCTTTTGCTTGTAGGTCGGTATGAGATGGACCAAACAGTAATCAAAGTCCCAATGCAGCTCGTTGGACAGAGTGATATGCATCTTTTATTACTGTGTAGCAGTGATCCAGTATATTACTGTCTCTGGTTGGACAAGTTAAGTCAAGTCAAGTCAAGTGGCTTTTTATTTTCTTTTGAACTACATATAGCTGTGCAGTACATAGTGAAATGAGACAACATTTCTCCAGGACTTGGTGCTACATAAAGTCACAACACAATACAAAAAACTCACATACTGAGCTAAGACAGTGTTTTAGCCACATAAAGTGCAAAGTGTGCAAACTAGTGCAAACAACAAGGGTGTAAAGTGCAAAAAGTGTGCCGTAGAGCAGTTTGGACAATACGCAAACTGTAATGGGTCAAGTGATGGTCGTAGCTGTGACTTGTTGTGCCTCATGACAAGCCTCTCAAAGCATTTCATCACAATTGGTGTCAGTTCGACGGGATGATAGTCATCGAGGCAGGAAACCACAGACCTCTTAGGCACCAGGACAATCGTTGTTTTGAGGCATGTCGGAATGACAGAGCTGCTCAGAGAGATGTTGAAGATATCAGTGAAGACATCAGCTAGCTGCTCTGCACATTCCTTTAGTACTCTCCCTGGAATGTTGTCCGGTCCAGCAGACTTCCATGGGTTAACTCTATAAAGTGTTTTCCTCACGCCAGCTGTGGGGAAGCAGAGTACCGGGTCGTTAGTATGAGGGGTGGACTTCCTCACCGTTGTGTTATTCTGCGCCTCAAAACGTGCATAGAAGTCATTGAGCGCATCTGGTAGGGAGGCGTCACCATCACAGACAGGTGAAGTTGTCTTGTAGTTGGTGATCGCTTGGATGCCCTGCCATATGCGCAGTGAGCCACTGCTGTTCTGATCTTCTGTTTTTAGAGTCGCCCGGTCCTTTGCTCTAAAGGTGAAGTCTCGCTCCTTCAGGAGAGCATGCACGTTAGCATTCATCCACGGCTTCTGGTTGTAACGTGTGGTGATGGTCTTGGAGATGGTTGCATAATCAATGCACTTCTCAATGTAGCCACTGATGATGTGTACTCCTCCAAGTCAATGGAATTGCCATTGGTTGCAACCTCCTTAAACATTTCCCAGTCAGTACACTCAAAACAGTCCTGAAGAGCAGAGATGGATCCTGCTGGCCAGGTTTTAATCTGTTTCAGAACCGTTTAGAGCGTCTGATGAGTGGTCTGTATGCTGGAATCAACATAACAGAGATGTGGTCTGAGCACTGCTTGCTGCGTCCTCTTCCCCGGCCTTTGGCATCAGAAGACACCCAAGACTGAGGGCCTGGTCTGCACAGCAAGCCGAGGTCACGGAGTCCGCGTACAATGTCGTCAATCATGTTAGTTACTGCATGGTTTCTGAACAATTTCGGTGTCTGGTGGTTGTATACGCAGACACAACTGTCGTCGGTGTCCATGCCCTATGAAATTTTGGCTGAAACATGCATGCAGATCGGCAAGTTTTTGTAAAGCCAGGCTCACATGCGCTTGCAGAGGACTGTCTGGAATGGTGTCATTTAGCTAGGTTTATGTGAAACACAGACCTGCAGAATTTGAAAAATCCCTGTTAGTCTGGGTGAGCAGAAGAAATTCATCCATTTTGTAGGGTAGAGATCGGAGGTTCGCCAACGGAATGCTGGGCAACAGCAATCAAAATCCGCTTTGTCTGAGTTTCACAAGCGCCAGCCTGCTTCCCCCATCTGTGCGACCTTAGGCGTTTGACCAGCACCGCTGCTCCGCTAACTACGATATTCAGCAAAACGTCTGAATAATCAAAAACTGGTGAAAGATTTTGTGGAGGGGTCTGCCGAATGTTTAGCAGTTCATCCCTGGTAAAAACTATGGTGTTTGAGAAACAAAAAACAGGAAAAACTAACAAAAACAATACAAGCACTTGAGAGCTAAGCACTGTGGCTACCATTCGCTACCAGGCACCATCCTGATCAAAAGCACTGAAGAGAATTGTGCACTCAGTTGAGTCATGTAATTTCACCTCAGCTCAGAATGCTTTTATAACGGATTTCAGAGGAATCTCAGAATCGATGCTGAATCATTTTTGAATCATTTGTGATAAATCAATGTATCATCCGAGCCATCCAAATTTCAACTTCACATGCAAACATAACTAAAATTGGCTGACTTATTTGCCTTTACTTTAATTTGATACAAACTATTTTCATCAGTGATAGAAATATGATTTAAGACAAGCAAGTTAGCAAGTTTAAGCATGTTTAGATTGAAAAAGATAAGACACAGTGAGACAATATAAAAAAAAAAAAATACAAATGAGAAGTAATAATAATTTACAGCTGATGGAGGGCAGCGCAGAAAGGATTCTACCCTTCGAAGGGAGTTGGGCATATGGATTCTTCTGTTTGAATTCACCCAATGTATTGTTTGCTATATAAGACTGGTTGAGGGCGACATACATATATGATTCTGTTTCACCAGGGATACTGTAGTAAGTGTTGCTGGTTACCCAGTGAATCTCTCAGTGGAGGTATTCAATAATGGAGAAGATTCCACAGATACAGAGCTTTTCCTTCATCATCCCACCATCCTCTCCTTTACCCGCATCAAAACGGTCAGATACTGTCACATCTTTGGACTCTGTGTTGTTGTTTTCATGTCCCATGTGTTCGGTGGGACCTAATTTCAGTTAATTGTCTCATTGTGTTCAGCTGTGTCTTGTTAATTTAATAATTTATGTTATGTATTTAATTCCAGTTTGTTTCAATTCAGTTTGTCCGATCTTGTCTTTTATACATGTGGTTCTAGTCTGTTTGCCTGCCTGCCTGCCTGCCTGCCTGCCTGTAGTGTCAATATTTGCTCTTGTGTAGAAGATTGAAACGGTTAAAGTTATATACTTGTTGAGTGCTGCTTCTGTACACCACACAGTGACAGGAAAAAAAAAGATAAAGAGCAGCCTTCCTTTTTTTATTTTTTTGCACTAAAGTTTTCCCCGTTCCTTGACCTAAATTTCACCTCCACATGAGCAAAGCTGTCCGGGAATGGTCTTCGAGAGAGCGTCGCCGCTTACATAGAGTGGGTGCTATACTCCAGCCCCACTCCAGATCCAGAGGCCAGCCCACCATCTCACTGCGTCGCGGAGGCACAGCCTGAGCCCACTGCACAATGGCTGAGGGTGAGCTTATAATCCATCTGGGGCTGCTGGATCTACAGGAGGAGCTGGATAACTGCACTGAGGTGTTAAACCTGGCACCTCCCCTGTGTCCTCACTGGTCCTGTCCAGCCGTCCTGAATCCCCACTGGTCCCTTCCAGCCATCCTGAATCCCCGCTGGTCCCATCCAGCCGTCCTCAGTCCCTGCCTCAAGGGCGCCCTCCAGAGACTGTTCCCCAAGGGCGCCCTCCAGAGACTGTTCCCCAAGGGCGCCCTCCAGAAACTGTTCCCCAAGGGCGCCATCCAGAGACACCTCCAGCGCCTTCTCCAGTGCATGCGTAGCCCGCACCTCCTCCAGTGCCAGATGTTTCCTGTCAACTCCCCCTAGGCTCCTAGCGCCCTCCTCTTCACCGTAGCCCATCAGTTCACCAGCTCCACAAGGCTCCATCGTTCCCCCCGGCTCCATCTTGGTCTGTCGCCGACCATCTGTCCCCTCGGAATAATACTCCTCCAGCTTCACCTTGTCCCTTCATTCCTCCTGCTCCACCTCATTCCTGTGTCGCTCCAGCTCCCCATCTGTCCTCCGGTTCCCCATCTCCGCATCGGTCGCCAGTGCCAGCGGCATCGCCTAAGCCCTCCAGCTCCTCGGTGTCACCCTGGCTCTTCGGCTCTGCGTCTCTGGCTTCTACACCACCTGCTCCGCTGCCGTCAGTCGGCCCTGGACTGCTCTGGATCCCACGGATCTCCTTCTACTCTAGACTCCTCCTGTCTCGTCCCTGGCTCCTCCCTCCATCGGTTCCTCCCTGGACTCTGTTTGATAAGTTCTGTTATCCCCGTTCTAAGTCTTTTTGTTTTGATGTTACTTTAGGTGCAAGGACTCGTTGAGTGCTCCTTCTCTACACCACACCGTGACAGATACCTTTGAACAAGTTTCTTTACAAATAGGTTACAAACGTTTTCTTACTACAAAGGTACAGTGGCAAGAAATTTTAATTATTAAAGGGTTACTCCACCCTTAAATTACAATTTTGTCATTAATCACCCCCATGACGTTCCAACCCTGTAAAACTTTTTTTCATCCTCAGAAAACTTGAGACGCTTTTGAACTGTCCCATTAGCCACTTTTCCACTGTTGGGTTAATGCATGCCTTTTTCATGTAAATCGAGCTACTTTGTTTTGTTATGTTTTTTTATCTCCATTCTGTCAGTCATGGGGTTTTGGTTCCTTTCCGCTGTCGCCTCTGGCATGCTTAGTTGGGGATGCTCAATTTCTAGTGATTATCGTTGATTTGATTATAGAGACTCTGCATTTAATAAAAAATTAAGTGTTTAATCTTGTCATTATACATTACTATAACTCTGTTCTTCTATTTAATACTGTTCAGTGCTTTGACAAAATCTGTATTGTTAAAAGCGCTATATAAATAAAAGTAATTGATTGATTAATTGATAAAACCCCAGTTTTCGCTGATGCAGGCCTATTTGGTATTATTGTTTTATTTGTCACCACAGTTGTTCATTAAAATAAAACCATAAAAAATGTTTGTGTTTATCCACTGATCCTAATGTAGGCTAAATCTCAAACAGTTGATTATTTTTATCAACATAGCCTATCGCCCAGCTCTGAAATTGCTCAGTCTTAATGCATATGTCTGCTTCATTTATTAGTAATTTAATCTGCTATGTTGTTTGGCCAATATTATGAGCAGCACAGCTCTGTTCTGTACTCAGAGATGCCATTGCCAAGTGTTTGATTGTAACTTAGTCTAAGTAATTTGTCATATTTTAATAAAATAAAACAAAAACATCTGCCAGTTGATTTTAACTAAATTCGCTGTGGTTAGCACTTAATATTTCCGTAGTAGAACCAAAAGCGTAGATTGTTCATAAAATTATATATTGCAGACTGTGCATGCTCAAGCGTCTACACCAAAAAGCTTTGCTGTATTATAAACCAATAAAATTGGGGATGGGTCGAGTGACATGTGTCACCTCACCTTAATGTGTCGCACACCCCATCACTCAGTCTGCACTCTGGGGTTACTCAAGCTAATAGTCTCAAACCTGTAGCATTGAGCCTAATATCACAACACATATCCACCGTTTGGCCAGAAGCTCAACAGCACTTCACAAAAACCTGGCCTTTACACGCAACCATGATCAAATCTTGTAAAACTATTAGGAAGTAAGTCACAGGAACTAGTGTAATCACAAAACAAACATGATAAAAGCGTGTTTGTTTGCATGTTTGCTTGATCATAATTAATTTATCAGGAGTGAAAATTAGTCACATGGAAATAAAGTGGTATGAACCATTATATCACAAAATAAAGAGTACTTATTCAGGTGGGTCTGTTTCTGTTTATTTGTAGTCACAGAATTCATCACAATTACAAAGCACAATTGGCCAATATCATGAGCAGCACAGCTCAATTCTAAGATATATTTTTTCCATCAGATATATGACCTGAGCAGCAGATGGAGCTCCCAAACAAAAAACATTATTATTTTATTTTTTTAAATAGACATATGACAGATAAAATGTGTTATTAAATAAAAACACTAAGAATCTGACATTTGATTTCTTCAAGCAGTCGTTTTTACCATGTTTAATGTTGATGTCTAGTGCAGTCTTTTGAATCACTTATAAACACCTATTTCTGCCTGTATGTTGATCATAATCCACTCTGGATGGTGACAGAACAGTCTTCTCACTCTGTGCAGGCTCATATGTACACACACACACATAACACTTATTTACTTCTTAAGGTTGCCTATGTCACGATTGAGGGGTCTGAGGCGTGCGGATCCATTCGCTGGCATGGTCAAAGCAGGCAGGCGTGAAATCACAGCAAACAGGTGTATTAGAGGCAAGGCAACAACAGAATACAAAAACAGGTAGAGGTCGCGTCAGGCAGCAACCTGCAGGTGAGGGGCCTGCTACAGCATTTATAGTCCAGGAACAGGAAGTAGCAGCAGAGGGAGTGATCACAGATCATCCAGACTCAAGGGCTCCCTCTGCTGGCTTGGTGATATAGCCCCCCTCCTAGGAGCGACTCCTGGCACTCAACAAAACAAAAAAAAACTGGAAGCTTGGGAGGAGGTTCCGGTGGAGGACGAGTCCCCGGGAGGGGGTCGGCAAGCAGAGTCCAGGGAGGAACAGACGGAGGGAGAAGACAGGAGGAGTCCAGAGCAGGAGGAGATCCAGAGCCCAGCCATGATGATCCATGGTGGAGCCAACAGAGGGAGGAGCCATGGAGGAGGAACGGCCATCGACTCCATGGGACCGACCGATGGCGGCAGAGCAGGTGGTGGAGGAGACTGAGGCGGAGACAGAGAGCCGAAGAGCCAGGGTGACATTGGAGGTCCTAGGCGATGCCGCAGGCTTCGGCAACTGATGTGGAGACGGGGGACGAGAAGGACGCGGCGAAGCCAGAGCGACAGAGGACTGAGGTGGAGCCGGAGGGAAGGAGGAGCCTGACAGAGAGCGGAGGGATAGAGGGACAAGGCGAAGCTGTAGGAGAGGAATCCTGAGGCGACGGATGGTCGACGACCGACCCAGGCGGAGCCGGAGAGACGATGGGGCCTGGTGGAGCTGGAGGACTGACGGACCATGGTGGAGAGGAGGGAGCTAGGAGCCTAAGGGAAGCCGACGGGTCTACAAGCCAAGGTGGAGTCCAGGACTCGGAGGCGGCGGCGATGGAGACTGGCAGACCCGTGGCGAGCTCCAGATGGTGGGCAGAGGATGAGTGCAGGGGCTGCTGGGATCCATCGACGACGTGCGGCAAGGGTGGGAGGGTGGGTTAACTTGAGGTGGCAAACGAGGCGCGGACACTGGACAGGGCGCAGGGCAGGCGGCCATCTTGTGCAGTGGATCAGGGCAGGTGGCCATCTTGTGCAGTGGATCAGGGTAGGCGGCCATCTTGGGAAGCGGCGCTGGGCAGGCGGCCATCTTGGGCAGCGGCTCGGGGAAGGCGGCCATCTTGGGCAGCCGCTTGGGGAAGGCGGCCATCTTGGGCAACGGCTCTGGGAAGGCGGCCATCTTGTGCAGCGGCTCTGGGAAAGCGGCCATCTTGTGCAGCGGCTCAGGGAAGGCGGCCATTACAGGAATCAATGCAGTGTCCTCTTTCTCTGTAATACCCAGCATGAATGCTGACCCCACAGTCACTAAAGCGAACTCTATAAACTGTGCAAGTGACTCACGTGGACCCTCCCGAACAAGTCGTGATTTGAGTGGCTGATTTATTCCCTCGTGAAAAAACTCAATTAACAAACAGTCCGGTAAATCAGAGAGGTAAGCCAGGTCCAGAAATTCTCGGGTATAGTGTTCGGTGCCCTGCTTGAGGGTTAGTGGAGACATTGCAAGGCGCCTACCTGGCCATGGATCGGGTGAAAAGCCGCTGGATCCTGGTGTGAGGTTGCATTCTGTCACGATTGAGGGGTCTGAGGCGTGCTGATCCATTCGCTGGCTTTTATTAAACAAAGGCATGGTCAAAGCAGGCTGGTGTCAAATCACAGCAAACAGGTATATTAGAGGCAAGGCAACAACAAAATCCAAAAACAGGCAGAGGTCGGGTCAGGCAGCAAACAATCATAGAATTAGAAGACAGGCAGGGTCAAAACCAAAGAATCTATGACTAGGGAAACAGAAGGGATACTAGGAATAACTATCGAACTATCGAACTATCGAACTATGTAACCTGCAAGTGAGGGGCCTGCTACAGCATTTATAGTCCAGGAACAGGAAGTAGCAGCAGAGGGAGTGATCACAGATCATCCAGACTCAAGGGCTACCTCTGCTGGCTTGGTGACAGCCTAGTTCTACCAAACATTTTATCAGTACGGTTGGTTACATTCTTCATCTTAGAGACAAAAAAAAGAAAAAATACAGGATGAAAGAGGAATATTTAATGTCTACATGACACACATGAATATCACAGTTCTGCCCATTACTCGTAGCTCATGTAGATGAGAAGGGTCACCCTGACCTGCTACCATGGGTCTGTAAAAGCAACACAACATCAAAGCAACATCTTGCAATAGAAATTACACACTTTTATCTGTATTGACTAATATATATGCTATTACTACTTAAATCAATCATAACATAATAAGAGAATTTATATCAAAAATAATAATACAGGGTCAAGGAGACCAATCAATGGAGCAATGGGCCATATGTAGACTAGGACATAGTAGTGATTTTATTTTTTATTTACCCCATTTTGCTGAAATTTCAGCAGGTGTTTGAGTGCCCTCAACCCATCCAAACTCAAAAGGGATTCATATTCTTGAACTATAGCCCTGAAATCTTTACAAGCATCGTAAGAAGCTGTTATGTCACAATTTAGATCTGGCTCTTCAATGTCCTAATGGTTCATCAGTCAAATACATAGTTTAATATTAATACATAAACAACAGTGTGGTAACAAGTAAAGAAAGCAGGGTCTCTGCAAATTTGTCCAAGCCTGCCTTAATTCTTGGGAGAAAAGTGGTGTGCACGGCTCAACCACTAAGTCATGCGATCATTATACCTCCAGTGAGTGCAGCACGTCTGTGTGCTTTTTGTTTTGGTTGCTATGATTCTGACATCACACCAAATACATTTAATCCCATTACAATATATATATATATATATATATATATATATATATATATATATATATATATATATATATATATATATATTTATGTTTAAAAACAGTTTTTTATCAATAAATGTAAGATGTATAAACAAGATGGCGCGGATTCATGGCAACATACTGTTGTCCTTGTTATGTGTTAAATTTTTTTGTTTTTGTTTGGATTGTATTGGTGGTATGGTGTCGTATAACAGAATGGAGTTATTGTACATCAGAGACAACATAATTTAGTTTCAGCCAAAACTATCCTTTCTCCAGACATCATTGTGACTGGTCGGATGGATACTCCTATTACGGATGCTAATAATAGTAGTTACAGCATGCCACAAGGAATAAAGAAAGGGTGGCAAGCAGGTGCTTTGGTGTTATGCTTTACTGAGACTTGTCTGAATGAGGATATTCCAACGTTATTCAACGTTACATCAACCGAGATTCTTCTTGTACAGGGCAGTCCGGACTTCAATTGTATGTTTCATGAATCTACGATGGTGCACGGACATTAAGGTAATTTCCAAGGCACGGTCAACTAACTTGGAATTTTTTACCATCAAGTGCAAACCTTTCTTCCAGCTAAGAGACTTCACTTCGGTCATTTTGGTTGGTGTGTAAATTCCACCTCAAGCAGTAGCTATTGATGCATCTCAACAGTTGGTTGTTAATATTCTTCAATTAGAAAACTCATTTCCAGATTCAACGATATTGATTCTTGGGTACTTCAACAATGTCAATTCGAGGAAAATCATACCCAGATTCTAACAGCAAGCTACAGTAATGACCAGGGCTAACAAGACATTAGATAAATGCTACAGTGTGTTTCCTAATGCCTTTCACTCTGTATCTTGGTCAGTCAGACCATAATATGATATTTCTTATTCCTGTTTATTGCTTCAAATATAAATATATCGCACATGTAAGAAGGATAGTTAAAAAATGGTCTGCTTCTGAAATAAAGACACTAATGGACAGTTTAGAGATTACTGATTGGTCTGTGTTTGTTGAAGCATGTGTTAATATCTATACAGAAATATACAGAAGTGATCATGTCATATATACATTTATGTGAGATGGTTTTTACCTGTTACTTAATAATATAATTATTATATAATAATAAGCCACTTTGAAAAAGCAGTCAAAAGACAAAAAGTGTAATTTGGAAAACAAACTGATGACTAGAGACACAGTCTTGATGTCACCAAGCCAGCAGAGGGAGCCCTGACCTCTGGGTGATCTGCATTCACTCCCTCTGCGACAACTTCCTGTCCCAGGACTATAAATACTGCAGCAAGCCACTCAACTGCAGGTTGCATTGTTCGCCTGTTTCATTGTTTGGATTGCTATTGGTTTGTTTCTAGTTTCCTGTTTCCCTGGTTTTGACCCTGCCTGTCTTTGGATATTCTGATTGTTTGCTGCCTGACCTGACCTTTGCCTGTTCTTGGATTTTGTGTTTGCCTCGTCTCTTATACTCCTGTTTGCCCTGTTGGACGCTTGCCTGTTTTGACCATGTCTTCATTTAATAAAAGCCTGCAAATGGATCCGCACGCCTCAGACCCCTCACTCGTGACACTTGAGCAGATTACAGGTTTCAAAAGAAAAGTTCCAGTCATTTCTGATAACATTACATTGTCTGATGAACTTAACATGTTCTACAGTCATATTGTATTGGGGCAGGCTGGTCAGCTAATTCTGCCTTCTGGCCCAGTTCTATGATTCCATCTTTTAAAATAGAAGAGCATGAGGTGAGAAACCTTTTGAGGTGGCAGAATTACAGGAAGACAGCTGGAATATAATTTCAACTGTTTGTCTGGATTCTGATCAATTCAATTATAGGACTGATAGGTCAGTTGAATACGCTGTTGCTCTGTGTCTTCATTCAATCTTGCAACACCTTGTTACTCCTGGCACTTATGCTAGAGTTCTTTTTGTGGATTACAAATCTGCATTTAATGCAATTGTTTCAATGAAACTCTTTGTTAAATTTGAAGAATCAGTCTCTTGCTTTGTGGATTTTCTGCAGAATAGAATAGTAGTTAAGATTAACAACATGATTTCGAGCCATAGAACAATAGGTGTTGGAGCGCCACAAGAGTGCATATTGTCTCCAGGGTTATATTCTATATATACTAATGATTGTTTCATATAATGAATCAGTTAAAATTTGATACTACATTAATTGGTTTGTAATAATGAATAATGAAATAATGATGAAACCAGTTATAGAAGGGAAGTAGTTACATTTGAGTTATACCCACAATCTGAAAGTGAATGTCTATAAAACAAAGGAAACTGTGTTTGATTTTCGTAGGTGTAAAAAATGCTGTTTTACCATTAATTATTAATGATCAGGTAACTGAAAATGTGGAGAGTTTTAAGTTTCTTGGTACCAAAATATCTGTATAACTGAGGTGGCAGTATAGGCTTTATTAAGAAATTCAATTTAAAGACTGTACTTAATTAAGACAGCTTAATTAATCAATCAATCAATCATTTTTATTTATATAGCGCTTTTAACAACACAGGTTGCATCAAAGCACTGTACAGTATAATGACAGGGATATATAGTGACGAGAGTGACCAATTTCTTATTAAATGCAGAGACGGTCTCTGTAGTCAATTCAACGATAGTCACTAGAAGTTAAGTGTCCCCAACCAAGCAAGCCAGAGGCGACAGCGGCAAGGAAACAAAACCCCAAAATTAAGACAGAGTATCAAAAAGTTGATGTGTTTAGGTTTTATAGGGCTGTCATATTTTTTGATTTTTTGATTATAGTGTGGTTTGGCAGCTACACAATACAAACAAAAAAGTCATCTGATCTCTGCTGATGACATCTATGTCTCATGTTTGCAGAAAAAAATTCTTAAGGATACCACTCATCCGGCCAAGCATATTTTTACTCCTTTACCCTCAAGTAAACTCATCAGGCACCTATGCATCTGTATTTCATTCTTTGTAATGAGTGGATTAATTTACGTGTGTTCACCTGTGTATGTTTGTGTAAATGTGTTCAACAGGAATTTCCAGACAGTTATGTTGTTTGGCGATAAATAAATAAAATAGAATTGTGACATTGTGACAAAATAGAAAAGTGACATTGAAATGTTACCTACAGATTACTGAAGTTACAAAATGGGGATAAATGACATTTCAGACAACTGTACCTTTATTTATGAACACTTTTACAGCATATGAAACTTCTTTGGCCAGTGAAGAAGAAAACTTGAAGAAAACTTGAACCAGAAAAGTTCCTGAAATAAAATACTTTCTTGTACAGGGAGGTTGTTATTTGTTGCATTGAAGTACACAACCTGCAAATGCAAAAGAAAAAATTAATAATGCAACAAAAACAACATAAATTAATACATTAGAATTGACTGTCTTAGAAGCTTGTTTAAAAAAAAAAAAAATTAATATACATCATATTGAATAGACTAAATTTGATAACAGATAACACTGATAACTAATAACACTGTAAATCAAATGCACACATGGTGAAACTGATTTATAGGAACAATCCATCAATCAATCAATCAATCATTTTTATTTATATAGCGCTTTTAACAACAGGTTGCATCACAGCACTGTACAGTATAAGGTAGAAGAGTACAATGACAGGGATGTATAATGACGAAAGTGACCAATTTGTTATTAAATGCAGAGACGGTCTCTGTAATCAATTCTACGATAATCACTAGAAGTTAAGTGTCCCCAACAAAGCAAGCCAGAGGCGACAGCAGCAAGGAAACAAAACCCCATCCGTACAAAATTGAGAAAAAAAAAACTTGGGAGAAACCAGACTCAGTTGGGGTCAGTTCTCCTCTGACCGGATGCCCAGCACTTAACTTCCAGTTCAATTTTAAACGCAGCTGTGTCAGATAGTGTAAATGACTTAGTGAGTGTGTGTGTGTGTGTGTGTGTGTGTGTGTGTGTGTGTGTGCATCAGGATCTGGTGATCTGTCCACGGGCGCATCTAGGTTTTCTGGTCTCTGATGAACATAATCTCTAGGTGCTGATCCACCATCTAGTCTGGATACAAACTGTGAAAACAGATTGAGAAAGAGACAGGATTAATATTAGCGTAGATGCCATTCTGTTTACGATGTCAAGTAAATTGTATTTTAGGAGTAGTGTTCCCGGTTCCAGCAAATCTAAGTAATGCAGCCTAAAAATCCTTGAACGGATTTGAATAATAAAAAGTATGTTGGGGTGTTATGTGTAGGCTAAGTTAAAAAGATGTGTCTTGAATCTAGATTTAAACTGGCAGAGTGTGTCTGCTTCCCGAACAGAGTTAGGGAGATTGTTCCAGAGTTTAGGTGCTAGATAGGAAAAGGATCTGCCGCCCAAAGTTGATTTTGATATTCTACGTATTATCAAATGGCCAGAGTTTTGAGAACGCAGCAGACGGGCAGGACTATAATGTGATAAGAGCTCGCGTAAGTATTGAGGAGCTAAACCATTCAGGGCTTTATAGGTAATTAATAGGATTTTAAAATCGATCCGATGTTTGATAGGGAGCCAGTTCAGTGTTGACAGTGATCATACTTCCTAGTTCTAGTAAGGACTCTGGCTGCTGCGTTTTGGATTAGCTGAAGTTTGTTTATCAAGCATGCAGAACAACCACCCAATAAAGCATTACAGTAATCTAACCTCGAGGTCATAAACGCATGATATAATATTTCTGCATTAGAGGTTGAAAGCATAGGTCGTAATTTAGATATATTTTTAAGATGGAAAAACGCAGTTTTACAGATGCTAGAAACATGGTTTTTGAAGGAAAGATTGCGGTCAAACAGCACACCTAGGTTCCTAACTGATTATGAAGAATTAACAGAGCAGCCATCAAGTGTTAGACTGTGTTCTAGATTATTATATGTGGGTTTTTTAGGTCCAATTATTAGCACCTATGTTTTTTTCAGATTTTAGCATTCGGAAGTTACTCATCATCCAGTTTTTTATATCGACTATGCATTCTGTTAGATTCTCAATTTGGTGTGTATCACCAGGCTGCGCTGAAATATAGAGCTGAGTATCATCAGCATAGCAGTGAAAGCTAACACCATGTCTCCTGATTATATCTCCCAGAGGTAACATGTACAGGTTGAAAAGTAAAGGTCCTAGTACTGAGCCTTGAGGAACTCCATATTTCACTTTTGAGTGATATGATACCTCCTCATTTAATGCTACAAACTGATAGGGGTCAGATAGATATGATTTAAACCATGCTAAGCCGCTTCCTCTAATGCCAACATAGTTTTCTAGTCTATCCAAGAGAATGTTGTGATCGATAGTATCGAATGCTGCGCTAAGATCTAATAGCGCTAATAACAAGATAAAACCACGATCAGATGATAAAAGCAGGTCATTAGTAACTCTAATGAGAGCAGTCTCAGCACTATGGTACAGTCTAAATCCTGATTGGAAATCTTCACAGATACCATTTTTTTTCTAAAAATGAATATAGTTGTGAGGATACTACCTTTTTTAGAATCTTTGACAGAAAAGATAGATTAGAGATTGGTCTGTAAATTTAGTCTTTGGGGTCAAGATGTGGTTTCTTAATAAGAGGCTTAACTACAGCTAGTTTGAAGGTTTTGGGAACATATCTTGATGACAATGATGAATTAATAATGGTCAAAATAGGATCTATGACTTCTGGAAGATCTTTTAATAGTTTAGATGGAATAGGGTCTAACATACATGTTGCTGGTTTAGAGAATTTAACAATTTTGTACAATTCTTCCTTTCTTATAATATAGAATGAAATTTTTTTCTCAAGGGATCTATAGCTCAATAACTGATGTGAAACTAGCTGACGGCTGCATAGTTACAATTTTATCTCTGATGGTATTAATCTTAGAAGTAAAGAAATTCATGAAGTCATTACTGCTGTACTCTTGGGGAATGTTAGCACCTGTTGACGTTTTATTTTTCATTAATTTAGTCACTGTATTGAATAAATACCTGGGGTTGTGTTTGTTTTCATCTAAAAGAGATGAAAAATAATCAGATCTAGCAGTTTTTAATGCTTTTCCGTATGACAGGATACTCTACTGCCAGGCAAAGCGAAATACTTCTAATTTAGTTACCACCTGCGATCCATTTTCCAGGCTTCTCTCTTTAGTGTGTGAGTGTTTTCATTATACCATGGAGTCACATTATTTTCTTTCATCTTTCTTAAGCGTAAAGGAACAACGGTATCTAAAGTGCTAGAAAAAGAGAGTGCATAGTTTCTGTTATATCATCAAGTTTTTGTGTTTTATTGGAATTGAGGAATTGAGATAAGTCAGGAAGATTACTTTAAGCATTCTTTTGTAGTGGAAGTGATGGCTCTACCATACTTGTAATAAGGAGTATTAAAGGTTTAGCTATACAGATTTCTGTCACACCATAACTTCCATCCACACCTCCATCATCAGCCGAAGCCACCACCTGGTCACGATCTCTAATTCTAATTAACGAGTTCTAATTACCCGCACCTGCAGCCATTCACCAACCACCCTTCAAAAGACACTCACGCCATTCCTTTGATGGCTGATCTTAAGGACACACGCCGTAAACTCTGGTCATACGTCTACCTGTCTGTCTGTCTGCCTGCCTTGTCTGCCTGTTGGACCACTACCTGTTCCTATGACACTTCTACTACTGAGGAAAGAACTGTTATCTTCCTGCTTTACGTTACGTTCGTATACCTTTTGTGTTTGATGTGCTGGCTGAGCGCCACTACCTGAGTTGATTATAATAAAGCAAGTTTCCTTTACATTCATCCCGTGTCTGCTTCCCTGACCAGATCGTGAAAGAAGATCAGCCCTTAAAACAACCTACAGCTCTTTCCCTCAGATCGGGAAAAAATGGCTTTTATTATTTCCCTACTCAACGAACGAGCGCTACTCTGGGCGGAATCCCTATGGACATCTAACAGCCCACAGCTGCACTCGCTGGAATGCTTTCTGGAGCACTTCAAGGAGATATTTGGTCAACCACTCACTAAGGTCTCTGTGCACAATGAACTACTGCAGCTCCGGCAGGCAGACCTCCCAGTTCACAAATATGTTCTTCGCTTCCCCACGTTGGCTCTTCGCAGCGGGTGGAATAACACTGCGCTACTTTCCGCTTTCCTTAAAGGACTCAATCCCTCCATTCACCAGCAGATGGCGATCTATGATGACAACGTGGATCTGGAGGTGTTCCTACGAAAGGCGACCTGTGTCTCTCAACATCTGACTGCCTGCCTGCCTACTCCGGAACCCCCTGCAACCGCACCCACAGCCTCGGCTCCATAGCCCATGATCACGGACAGTTACCACCTTACCATGGTGCGTCATATCACACCACCCCTTTCCCTTCAAATCGGCGCTCTCCATGAAGAGACCATCACCTTACTTGTGCTAGAGGAGGATACCGTGGATGTTGTGCTCAGCCGTCCTTGGCTGGAATGACACCAACCCATCACAAACTGTAAAACCAATGAAATTCTCCAGTGGGGTCAAGCTTGCCACCTTAACTGTCTTCCTCCCATCACTAAGAAACCGTCTCTTCCAAGCCAATCTACCAGCGTCGAAAGCCCAGAAACTCACTCCGACACGGCCATTCCGCACGAATACCACAGCTTAAGGGATGTCTTTAGTAAGTCTGCCGCCATGAACTTACCTCCTCACCGTCCCTGGGACTGCGCCATAGACCTGCTACCTGGAGCCAAATTACCTAAAGGTCGAGTGTATCCCCTTTCGGTCCCAGAGAGAGAGGCCATGACGGAACACATTCAGGAGGCTCTCATCCAGTTTCTTCTTCATAGCCAAGAAGGACGGAGGGCTGAGGCCATGCATAGATTACTGCATGTTGAACGAGCAGACAATCAAGTTTGCATACCCATTACCTCTCGTCCCGACCATGAAAGAGGAACTACGGGAAGCAAAGGTATTTAGTAAACTTGATCTGAGAAGCGTGTACAACTTGATTCGAATCCGCAAAGGAGACGAATGGAAAACTGCCTTCATCACTCCCTCCGGACACTCCCTCCGAAATCTTCCGAGACATGATTCACAAGTTTGTCGTGGTCTATATAGACGATATCCTTATATATTCACCCAATCTGTCAGCACACCGTCATCACGTCACCCAAGTCTTACAACAGCTCTGACAACACCACCTCTACCTAAAAGCAGAGAAATGTGAATTCCATCAATCTACCAACCCATTTTGCCAACCTCAGTCTTTCTGGCGCCCATTCTATGGTCTCTGGACGATCAAAGCCACAACCACCAAACCTGCTCCGCCAGGAGGTCCAGAAAGGAAGGTGTATGTCCCATCCACGCTCCGCTTGACCCTTCTGGACTCTCTGGGATCAGGGCATCCAGGTAGCCAGGTACCCTCTCACTCCTCCGAAAACTGTTCAGTTTGTGCCATCAGTTCAACTCCCCGCCGTCTACCTGAAGGAAAGCTCCTACCACTACCCATTCCCCGCCGACCCTGGTCTCACTTAGGCATAGACTAGGCATAGACTTTACCACCGATCTCCCACCGTCCAACGGATATACTACCATCCTGGTTGTAGACCACTTTTCCAAATCCTGCAAATGAATCCCCCTCCGCGGTCTACCCACGGCCATGGGAATGGCAGAGGCTCTATTTCATCAGGTGTTCCGACAATTCGGTCTCCCCAAAGACATAGTCTCTGACCGGGAAACCCAATTCACCTCTCAGGTATGGAAGAACTTCTTCCGGCTTCCGGGGGTGTCTGTAAGTCTATCTTCTGGCTATCACCCTCAGACCAACGGCCTTACTGAACGCAAGATTCAGGAGAACGGCCGATATCTCCGGGTCTACTGCCATCAACACCAGGAGAGCTACCCTGGGCAGAATATGCACAAAACTCCCTCAGTCAAGGCACAATCGGTTTAACACCTTTTCAATGTGTCCTAGGTTACTGGTCCCAGGAGAGTGAGAGGGTATGGGACTCGGCTCATGTCCATCTTCAGCAGGCAGTCTGGAGACACCAACGGGACATGCGTCTCCGGCTGCCCTGCCGGAAGCTGAGTCCCTGGTATATCGGTCCTTTCACCATCATTCGTCAACTCAACGAAGTCACCTACCAGCTCCACCTGCCCGACCGATACCGAATATGATCATCCTTTCACGTTTCCCTGCTGAAACCTTACACTGACCCACTTCTCTCTCCTTCCGAGCACTCGGAATCCTTTACATTCATCCCATGTCTGCTTCCCTGACCAGATCGTAACAAGTTCACACAAGCATAGATAGTGATCTGAAATATCATCACTTTGCTGCAGAATTTCAACCATATTAACATCCATTCCATGTGACAGTATTAGATCTAGAGTATGATTTCAACGAGTAGGTACAGACACGTGTTGTCTAACCCCAACAGGGTTCAGAATGTCTAAGAAAGCTAATCCCAATGTGTCTTTTTCATTATCAACCAACAATTAAGACTTTATCTGCGGCCAGTTAGAAAATCAGCGATGACATGGCATATCATGAACATCATATGAGATGACATGGCATATACTCGTACCTGAAACACAAGAAAACAAACAAACAGCAGTCCAGCAGTATTCATGTATTGACATTTTTAGACTTCTGGTGATCGTATAGTGGTTTAAATTTTGGTGATCGTATACTGGTTTTGTTGACCTAGTCTTAAGTCATTTGACACATATGGACCAGTGAGGTAAGGATGGACTAGTGGATGGGGAAAGGCCTATGAGGAAAATCTTCACCGCAGAGGTTGGCCCCCGAGGCCTGTTGCGTTCTGTTCTTCCCTGGGCTCCTCACTGGTCTATGTGTCCTAGTCTGTCCCTGTAGGTGATTTGTAAACTTTATTGTAAAAACATCTTCATCCTCCAATGAAACATCAGTCATAGAAAACATCATAACATAGAGGATGGGTGTAATTGGAGTGTGCTGTAGCATAACTTTGAAGGCTAGAATTAGCTAGAATTCTCTCAATGGAAGGAGACACTTTAAATTAAGTACTCACAGTCCTAACAGCTAACACCTGAGCAAACTGCTCCAACAGCTGGGTAAAGTGGGGAGGGGAGTAGCTAGCAGACTGAGTAGGAGCTGGGTAAAGCTGTTAATTTCTCCTAAAGTCTTTTTGCTTTCATCCAGTGTCCAGATTTCCCACAGTAATGGCAATTGCCCTCCCTCTTAGGACATTTACCTTTCTGCCTGTTCTCTGTGTTGACCTTAAAGGATGCTGCAATCCTTACTCTGGCTTTAACATCAGAGTCTCTTTCCCATGTAGCTAGTGTGTTTAGGTTAGTTCTGAGAGTTTTGTTAGACCAAGTTAGATCTAGAAAAGCCAAGGCTTTTCTGTCCTCTGGTAAAAGGCCATCAACCCATGTGCAAACCAGTGGTCCTTTATGATCCAATACCTTCTTTGGAGTGTCAGCTATTCCACTATATGCTGCAGCTGACTGACACAATCTTTCAGTGTACTCACTTACAGTTTCATCTTTCTTCTGCATACAACTAGTGACATTTGACCAATCCATTTTTGGTCCAACAATGTTCTTTAACTCTCTCAGAATTCCTTCTCTCAGTTCATCTTTAATGGCATGTGGTAGCTCAGAAGTAACAGCTGACTCAAAACTATTGAATTCAGATTCAGTTAGAATTTGTGACATCAGCTGTATGATTTCTGCTAACGACATGCCATAGAGACGCATTTTGCTAATTAAGGCTCTTCTAAATTCAGAAAAATGTGTGCCGGCTGAGGGTAAGCTCTGGGATATTCTCTATATCTTTAGGTCCTAGCATTTTTGCAATTGTTTGGACCTGGACAACAGAAGAGTTGGGAGGAACACTCAATTCCCTCAATTCCCTGAGATCTTCTCCTAGCACCACATTCCTTCATTGAATCTACAGACACCTCAGTTACTGATGTGATGGCTATATCAGATTCAAAGAAAGCTTGTGAATCAGGACAAATCCTATCAGGCTGATTAACTTCCACCTCAGTTTTTTCTGAAGCTTTGTTGCGGTTTAATTTCTTTGTCAAAGCCGATATTCTAGCACGTAGCTCTTTGTTCTGTTCCTGTAGCTCTGAGATGCGCTGAGATTGTTGTGTAGCTAGTACTAAGACAAATTCTCTGTGGCAACAGATAATGCCTTTCACATTGTTCTTACGTAAACATGCTCCTAGAACCTTTTTACACTCCTCTACAGAACAAGTCTTGTCTGGATGGATCTTATAATTCTGAATTAGTTCTTGTCTAACTTTCTCAGTGATTATAAGGTTCATTTTTGCATGCCTAAAAGTGATTTGAATTTGTTATCTGACCACAAAGGAGTTGCTAGACCACCTTTTTCAGTTGTGGGAATTCGTCTAGCTTTCTTTTTGAACATTTTGTTAGATTTTTTGTTACTTTACACAAGTAAAACACTAAACGTCTCTGATCAACAGAGGGTACACTTGTTAACACATATCAACTATGGTTAACCTTCTCTAACAAAGTAGAGGATAACACAAACTATTAGCAAGTAATGTCAATCTTCCCTGCCTAAAACTGAGAATAACAAAAACTATTAGCAAGTAAAGCCAATCTTCCCTGCCTAAAACAGAGGATAACCAATATTAGCACGTAATGCTAACCTTCCCTGTCTGAAACAGAGGATAACCAATTCTTCCCTAAAATAAATTTTTAGAGGATAACCTAGTTAGCCAAACCCTACAGCTGTCTGTTAACTCTTCTCTGACGTTGTTTACATGTACTGGTCTGTAATGGTTCTTTGAATAGCGTTACACTCACCAACCCTTGGTTGTACTGAAAGATTCAGTCTGGAACGAAGTCAGATCTTTGTTGAGCTTGAAGTTTCAGTCTGGATTCAGGTGAGCAGCTCTATCCGGGTCACGGCACCAAAACTGTTTTTAACTTTTTTTAGCTTTTTTTTAAGAAAAGACCAGGAGATTGTTGGTAAAGCAGGAGTTTGTTTTTATTTCATTGCTGTAGTCATCTGCAAGAAGTCTTCAAGAAATATCCAAGAAAAAAATCTAACTAAAACCTAGCACAGTGAAGTTTAAATGTTTAAGGGGGAGGAGTACATAGAGGTGGAGACCATTAAAACAAAAGTATGCAAATACAGAACAGGACCTTAGCCCAGAACAGGAAATTTATATATAAATATATTACAGTTTTGTAACTTTTGATTAGCATTCACACTTAACTTGGGAAAACCTGCCAGATGTTCAGTAACTGAAAGACAAAAGTTTACTGTCTCAGGGCTTGGACTTCCTGCGCTTATATTGTAAATTACAATATACTTTCAGATTGGAAGCTGTGCCGGCACTCCCCTCCATTTTTCTGTCCAACGCCTGTTCACTCGACAATAAGATGGACTACATTCGACTTCACCGAGCTACGCGGCATGAGTATAGGGATTGCTGCGTCTTTGTCTTTACGGAAACGTGGCTCAGCGACAGAGTTCCGGACACCGCCATTGTTGCACTGTGCAGTAAGACTCGTGGTGGTGGCGTGTGTGTTTATTGTTGGGAAAAATCTTTGTTGTTTCCCTCCCAGGTTCAGGTCTGTCAATGATGAGACTTACTCTTAAATTTAAAATCTTAATAAGTTTAATAAAGTCAGAATAATTGAGACTGAGCTCAGGATACAGAACAACAGCATCAAGGCATGCAGGGCAGTCCTGTATGCTCACACTACATTTCACACAATATTTATATTCTTGTACTTGGGTCTTCCTCCCATTCAGGGTGTCCTTCACAGAACCAGGTGCAGTTGTTTCTTAATTCTTCGCGACCAGTAGATGAGCTCAGTAGTCTCCATAACTTTTTTCTGTAGATAAGACATTTTGTACAGCACATACACACATAATATCAAAATGGAAAAACACATAATATCAAATGGAAAAACACAGAGCCTTTATGAGGCCTGGGCACAGTGCTTCTATTGAGTAAAACCTGTAAAACATAAATCCTTTAAAACATAAATCCCAAATTATATCAACACGGAATGGTGTAAGGACTCTGAGCTTATATCCAACTATTGCTCATCGCTAGTGGAGTTCGTTATTGTCAAATGCAGACCCTTTTATCTACCCCGTGAATTCACCACCGTCTACACTGTCGGAGTTTACATTCCACCCAGTGCTAATGCTAAGGAGGCCCTGAGCGAGCTGTACAAAGCTATTAGCGAGCTGCAGAATGCTCACCCTGATGGACTGTTTATCATCGCCGGAGAGTTCAATCATGCAAATCTCAAAACAGTGCTCCCTAAATTCTATTAGCATGTGGACTTTGCTACGAGAGGAGCGAACACGCTGGATCTTGTTTACACAAACATTCCTGGCACGTATCGTGTGGAGCCCCATCCCCACCTCGGCTACTCAGACCACATCTCCGCTATGTTGATACCAGCATACAGACCACTCATCAGACGCTCTAAACTGATTCTGAAACAGATTAAACCGGGCCAGCAGGATCCATCTCTGCTCTTCAGGACTGTTTTGAGTGTACTGACTCATCAGTGACTGGCTACATCGAGAAGTGCATTGATGATGTGACTGTCTACAAGACCATCACCACACGTTCTAACCAGAAGCCGTGGATGAACGCTAACGTGCGTGCTCTCCTGAAGGAGCGAGACTTTGCCTTCAGAGCAAAGGACCGGGCAGCTCTAAAAACAGCGAGGGCCAAACTTTCCCGATCTAAAATGTCCTTATGCTAAAAGAATCCACGGCCACTTCCAAAACAGCAGTGACTCACGGTGCATATGGCAGGGCATTCAAGCGGTCACCAACTACAAGACAACTCCACCTGTCTGTGATGGTGACACCTCCCTACCAGATGCGCTGAATGACTTCTACACACGTTTTGAGGCACAGAATAAAACAACAGTGAGGAAGTCCACCCCTCAAACCAATGACCCAGTACTCTGCTTCACCACAGCTGACGTGAGGAAAACACTTTATAGAGTTAACCCACGGAAGTCTGCTGGACCGGACAACATTCCAGACAGAGTACTGGAGTGTGCAGAGCAGCTAGCTGATGTCTTCACTGACATCTTCAATATCTCTCTGAGCAGCTCTGTCATCCCAACGTGCCTCAAAACAACAACAATTGTCCCATTGCCTAAGAAGTCTGTGGTTTCGTGCCTCAATGACTATCGTCCCGTCGCACTCACAATTGTGATGAAATGCTTTGAGAGGCTTGTCATGAGGCACATCAAGTCACAGCTAACGCCATCACTTGACCCATTACAGTTTGTGTATTGTCCAAACCACTCTACGGACGATGCTATCACCACAACCCTCCATCTCGCCCTCTCACATTTGGACTCAAAGGGAAACTATGTCCGAATGCTGTTCATTGACTTCAGCTCAGCATTCAACACCATCATCCCTCAGCAACTTATAGAGAAGCTAAGCCTGCTGGGCCTGAACACCTCTCTCTGCAACTGGATCCTGGATTTTCTGACAGGCAGACCTCAGTCAGTCCGGATCGGGAACAGCATCTCCAACACCACCACACTGAACACTGGAGCTCCTCAGGGCTGTGTGCTCAGTCCACTGCTGTTCACTTTGCTGACTCACGACTGTGCAGCGATGCACAGCTCCAATCATATCTGTTTGTACTAGTTTGCACACTCGGTTTGCACTCTACTCTCCTGCTGTTTGCACTAGTCTACACACTTTGCACTTTATGTGGCTAAGACACTGTCTTACCTCAATATGTGAGTTCTTTTGTATTGTGTTGTAAGTGTGACTCCATGTAGCACCAGGTCCTGGAGAAACGTTGTCTCATTTCACTATGTACTGCACAGCTATATGTAGTTGTAATGACAATAAAAGTCACTTGACTTGACTTGACTTATTCGCCGCCCTTCACCAGGCTCCCGACAGAAGTGGGCGTGTCTGAGAGGAGGGGCGTGGTATTGGACAGGTCTGGCGGCATGTGACACCTGAAGTATATCGAGCCTCGTCACCGCCGCCGTTAAATACAAAGCACGCTGGTGTCCTCGTGGGTCCAGGAAGGCAGTGTGAAGGGACTCGCAAAGCCGCCAGAGAAGCGCGCTGTCAGACTCCGTAGTCCAGACGATGACTGCACACATGTACCGGCCAGGATGCCGGGCTGTTTATCCCTTCAAATCTGCCGACCGGGTAGAAGGAGGAGAAGCCGCGGGAAGAAGCCGCCGCCCCTCCACCCTTTACCTGGACCCTTCCCCCTGGAACACTACCCGACCTGCACTCCCACTGCAGCACGATGAGGACACCAGTTCCCCAGTTTATTTGGACACTTTTTCCCCCTGGACACTTTATTTTGTATATTTCTTTTAATAAAAAGCCTCTCCGAAACCTGATACCACACCCACTGTGTCTGTTGTTGACTCCTTCCGCCACAATACATAGTGCTTTTTGTAGATTGTGTCAAAGCAGCATTACAGTATTAAGTATCCAAACTCCTAACTGTCTAATGCAGTTCTGCCCTAATGGTTAGGAAGGACTTTTATCCCAAAGGTTGCGGGTTTGATTCTCAATACCGACAGGAGGGAGTATATGAACAGTTGCAGACCTGTGTGTTCCAGCAGACCTTGGGAGGCAAAAACCCTGAACCCCGTAGTCCATGTTCTGGTAGCATGCATTATAGAAAAAAGCTCTAGTGCCATAATTGAAACCTTGTTCTTTTCATTTAGAATGATGTGCAGGTTTGGTGTGAGTCCAGTCACATAGAGCTCTCAAACATTACATGCACAGCATGCAAGCTTGGAACAACACTTTTCCGCCAGAAAGCAAAGGTTAGTAAACCTCCACCATGAACCTTTTAATATGTCTATTGTCTTAATTTTTTTTTTTTATCAATTTAAATTTTTTACATTTTGTTGATATTACAAAAAGGTTAGACTTAACTACTAAAAAAAGTAACTTTACTGAGGCAGTACCATTAGATGGACAACTTTTATTCACTCACCACAATATGTCACTCTCTCATTATTCTCACACCACACAAACTGTTGCACTTCACCCTGGACAGCATTTCCTATGATCCACTGCACTGATACCACATGCACAACTGTAATCAATAACACACTCACCTGCATCCCATTACACACACACTATAAATATGTTTTAGTTCCAGGATGAGTATTGGCTAACATTTATTTCTCTCCTAGCGATAGCGACTTTTCAAAACCATTCAGTATTGTTCTGCATTTGTTACTTTCCTAGTGAAAGCTGCTTTACGCAGCCTGTTTCTTGTTTTCATAGTCTTGTGTCAGTTTCTAGTTTTCCTAGTTTTGTGTCAGTTCGTAGTTTTCATAGTTTAGTTATTATCTTGCCTTGCCTGTCATTTCCATTGTTAGTTTTTTGCCTACTTATTTTGGTTTAACCCTTTGAGTTTTCAGATTTAGCCTGGACCTTGTTTGGATTATTGCTTGATCCCCTAGATTATCACTCCGTTTTACTCCATTGGATTATGTTTGCTGTGGACTGACAAGAGAAGTTCATCAAGTTTATTTTCAGTTAATTTTATTTGTATAGCATATTTATAACAGCAGCTAGACCAGGGTTCTTCAAATCTTACCCTGGAGGTCCAATGCACTGCAGAGGTTAGCTCTAACCCTGATAACACCTAACCTACCTGTGATTTTCTAGTGATCCTGAAGACACTGATCAGCATGCTCATGTGTGTTTGATTGGGGTTAGAGCTAAATTCTGCAGGAAAGTGGATCTCAAGGTTCAGATTTGAGGATCCCTGCGCTAGATTGACCAAAGACTGACAAACCAGATCAAATAAGCACAGCCCATTTTAAAATTACTACATATCTGAAAGCAATCTGTTTATAGTTATTAAAACATTCTACGTTGCTGAGGTGGTTAAAATAAAAACAAGACATCAAATTTAATATGCCCTTTACTAGTATTCCAAAAGTATTTCAATTAAGTTACTAAAATTAAGTAATCTCGACTCAGCGGCTCTGTTACAATGATATCTATAGGGTTTTTTTTTTTTGTAATTAGATACAAAGTTGTGTTGAGGGCACTCCAGTGACAAACTATTAAACATTTTTACACAAAATAATAATTCACTATTATTCAGTTCAATATTAAGTTAACTTAACTTTATTTAAAAATAATCAAAAATCAATAATTGAGCAAGTGCGTGACCAGCCAATGTTAAATACTGTCGCCTTACTAGGTTTAGGGTAGGTTTTCATGGGAAGTGCGAACATGGCGCGTGTCATTACGCCTCATCTATAAACAAATTTGTCCCTACTAGGCTACTAGGCTATCGCATGTGAGTATCTTCCAGGTGGTGGAATGTTTATAGCCTTTTCCCTGAAATCATATGCTAATACACACAATAGTCATGCACTGCTGATGTAACAATTATAATAATTTACAAAGCGTGATGAGCTAAGCGATTAAGTTAAACTTAATAACCATTTGTAGTGCAATTTATTGTAATGCTCAGTTGGTCAGAACAAACGTGACAGGCTTGTTAATTTTTCAGATGACAGTATACAGGGAAAATTGTTATTTGGGTGAAATATTCCAAGACATAGACTAGATCCTGTGATTACGAAATACGGTAAATGTCCACACCAGTGCACATCATAAAACATAAGTTGTCCATGCTAGAGTGCAACCCTCATATGGAATACAATTCCGCACACAGCTGCAATTGCAGATTTTCAAACAGGTATGGCAACAAAACTACACAATTATGCAGCTTTAAGTAAGGCTCATATGCAAATATATCAGTAAATTGTATTATAACTAGTTTCAGTCTGTTTTTGCTGTTGTTAATTTGTTTGCTTTTTTCTAAGACCACGCTGATGGTGTCATTCATGCTGTCTGCACCCTTTTCTGCGAATGAGCATCTGGTTGTCAATGCATCAGTCACAAGGTCAGAAAGGTTAACTGTATTTCTGTTAAACTCTAAAGTAAATGCATTGTTTCTGAATTACTAGGAACTGAATGAAAAAAATGGTTTCAGAATGTATTTGTTAACATTATTCACACAATTCCACATCAAAGTGATGCCACTGGTTGCTGAATCAGACCGTTCAAACAAAGCAACCTTTTGATAGTGCTACAGAATTTAATAGTTTCAACTTTTAAAATGTATACACTTCACCCTTAATTACCTAAATAAAAAAAATTACTGCTTCATTTAAGTGATTCTTTAGAACTAACTACAAATTTTTCTGCCTATCACAGTAAGAATGAGAACAATGACACATCCCTAGATAATCATGCAACTACATCTGCGATGGTTAAACGTCCTGTTAATGTTGTGGTTAATAAGTAAGTGTCAAATTTCTTTTCTCACAATGAGGGTTTACTGTACAGTTTGTGTACAACTAAAATGTTTGTGTAGTTACTTCAGGTTTTGGTTTAGTGTGGATATTCTTAAAAAATGTACTTTTTTGATGTTTCAGTGGAGGGTCAACTCGATTTGTTGAATATCCTAACTGTGCACAACTTGAGCATGTTTATACGGTAAATACAATATATGCTTTTTAAAACAAAATGAAAATGGACTCTGTTTTGTCATGTTGTGCATTATTCCGAAGAAAACTAATTCTTGTCTATGTAATCTTGTAAACCAAAGAATGTTTACCAGGTCACACCGGCAGAGAAAATTTATATGTTAACCAAAACCACATCCTTATTGGGGCATTATATTATATTATATTCACATTCACTGTCAAATAAATTCAAGCCATATCTTTGCAAAATATGTTACACTGTGAAAATCAGTAAAGGATGTTGTTTTATACTGACTTTTAAATTTTAGTTTAATTAATTTTTCTTTTTTTCTTTACAACCATTTCTTTAAATTATATTTTTCTCTCTCTATTCTCAAAAAATAAAACTAGGTGGAGAACTTTGGAAAATTCTCTGTGCCTGTAAATGTTACCTTTGTGATTCCAGTGAAGATGGCTTTAGGTTTCTCATGGAATGTATCTCTTCCTGAAATTGTGAGTTTGTGACAGGCCATTTACAGACATTTAACTCAGTTTAATTCAACTGGTATCAAAATCTAAGGGGAAAAATGCATAACATTAAAAAATTATTTGCAACTTTCAAATGCATTGTAATTCCAGAAACTAAGACTGCCTTCAAATGTGGTCAGGGATGCATACAGTGATTCATTCATCTAATTTGTAGTGTAAATAATACAAAAATACACAATTAATTAATACAAACAAATAATTATCATGATTTAACATAGAAAAAAAAGTTCATCCAGGGCCAACAAGGCAATACAAAGTAGAAACAATATAAAAGTTGTCATAAAAAATAGTAATACATTTTGGTACTAAATCCTTCTAAAGAAACTACTGATTATTGAATAAATATTCTAAAGTGAAACCACGACAACTACCAAATATTGGCTAATAAAATCGAAAGCTTTGAGAAATATCTAAGGTTTTGGACAGTAATGATGTATGTGTCACAAGGATTAATTATTAATTATTTGGATCTGTATTCTAATAATGCCAACTAATAATGATTTAAGTGTTACTGAATCTAACAAAATTAACTACTAAAAAGAACCTTTCAAAAACCTCAAAAGTTTACAATCCTTTCAGTAATTACTATGGAGCTATGATCTTCACTTTCCAAAACGTCCCTGATCCAAGGAATTAGTAACATAATAACTACTAACTACTATAACTTGACAAATCCCTTAAAAGCTTACAATTGATTTCAGTCATTACTAGAGAATTATTTAATTAATTTACTTTAGAATACTTTTATTTTAGAATCCAAAAAAGTTATTCCTTGTAAAGAATTGTGTCTACACAACAGGTGTTGCATCTCACCGCATCCATTGTAGACAGCGTCACTGATTATGATCAATAGAATCTTTATTGTATTTTGTTGCACTGTGCACGAGTGGTAATTGCTGTCCTCGAGCCAGTCCCTCTAGCCGAGGTGGAGAGCTTCTGTTCAGAATACTTAAGCAGAAACAAATCATCAGATGCTTACGACACCAGGATTGGTTTGCAGCAGTTGACCTGAAGGATGCGTATTTTCATGTCTCCATCCTTCCTCGCCATAGACAGTTCTTACAGTTCGCGTTTGAATGTCAAGCATGGCAATACAATGTCCTTCCCTTCAGGCTCTCCCTGTCTCTGCGGGTCTCCACAAAGTTTACAGAGGGAGCCCTTGTCCCCTTATGGGAAGTGGGCATCAGACTTCATCTCAACAATTGGCTCATTCTGACTCAGTTGAAGTTGTGTGAACACAGGGATTTGGTGCCTGGCACTTCAGCCAGTTGGGGCTTCACGTCAACTTGGAAAAGAGCAAACTCTTCCCCGTGCAAAGGTCCCCTTTTTTTGGGTCTGGAGTTAGACTCAGTGATTATATCACAGAAGAGCACGCACAATCAGTGCTGACCTGCTTGAGTTCGTTCAGAGGCAAGACAGTGGTTCCACTTAAATGTTTTCAGTGGCTCCTGGGGCCTATAGCTTCCGCAGTTGCAGTCACGCAGCTCGGTTTGGTTCAAATGAGACCACTTCAGCACTGAATGCACTCCAGAGTGGGATACTCTGTATGACCATCACAAATGCTTGTCATCGCACTTTTTAGCCCATCTAGATCTTGCGTTACTACGGGCCGGGGTGTCCTTAGAACAAATGTTGTGGCATGTGGTCATAACCACAGATGCCTCCATGACAGGTTGGGGAACTAGGTGCCGTGAACTAATCTTTTCCAAGATGGTGGCGTGGCAGTAGCACGCAGCTGCCACTCCGGAACCAAAATGGTGTTTTTTGTTTGCACTCCCCTCCATCTTTCTGTCCAACGTCTGTTCACTTGACAATAAGGTGGACTACATTCGACTTTACTGAGCTACATGGCGTGAGTATAGGGATTGCTGCGTCTTTGTCTTTACGGAAACGAGGCTCAGCGACAGAGTTTCGGACACCGCCATTCAGCTAACTGGGCTAACCGTATTTCATGCTGACAGAAATGTTGCACTGTACAGTAAGACTTGTGGTGGTGGCGTGTGTGTTTATATCAACACAGAATGGTGTAAGGACTCTGTGCTTATATCTAACTATTGCTCATCGCTAGTGGAGTTCGTTACTGTCAAATGCAGACCCTTTTATCTACCCCAGGAATTCACCACCGTCTACACTGTCGGAGTTTACATTCCACCCAGCGCTAATGCTAAGGAGGCTCTGAGCGAGCTGTACAGAGCTATTAGCTAGCTGCAGAATGCTCACCCTGATGGACTGTTTATCATCGCCGGAGATTTCAATTCACGCAAATCTCAAAACAGTGCTCCCTAAATTCTATCAGCATGTGGATTTTGCTACGAGAGGAGCAAACACACTGGATCTTGTTTACACAAACATTCCCAGCGCGTATTTTGCGGAGCCCCGCCTGCACCTCGGCTACTCAGACCACATCTCTGTTATGTTGATTCCAGCATACAGACCACTCATCAGACGCTCTAAACCGGTTCTGAAACAGATTAAAACCTGGCCAGCAGGATCCATCTCTGCTCTTCAGGACTGTTTTGAGTGTACTGACTGGGAAATATTTAGGGAGGCTGCAACCAACAACGATTCCATTGACTTGGAGGAGTACACATCATCAGTGACTGGCTACATTGAGAAGTGCATTGATGATGTGATCGTTTCCAAGACCATCACCACACGTTCCAACCAGAAGCCGTGAATGAACACTAATGTGTGTGCTCTCCTGAAGGAGTGAGACTTCGCCTTCAGAGCAAAGGACCGGGCAGCTCTAAAAACAACGAGGGCCAAACTGTCCCGAGCTATCAGAGAAGCAAAGCGCGTTTATGCTAAAAGAATCCACGGCCACTTCCAAAACAGCAGTGACTCACGGTGCATATGGCAGGGCATTCAAGCGGTCACCAACTACAAGACAACTCCACCTGTCCGTGATGGTGACGCCTCTCTTCCAGATGCGCTGAATGACTTCTATGCACATTTGAGGCACAGAATAAAACAACGGTGAGGAAGTCCACCCCTCATACCAATGACCCAGTACTCTGCTTCACCACAGCTGACGTGAGGAAAACACTTTATAGAGTTAAACCACGGAAGACTGCTGGACCGAACAACATTCCAGGCAGAGTACTAAAGGAGTGTGCAGAGCAGCTAGCTGATGTCTTCACTGATATCTTCAATATCTCTCTGAGCAGCTCTGTCATTCCAACGTGCCTCAAAACAACAACAATTTTCCCAGTGTCTAAGTCTGTGGTTTCATGCCTCAATGATTACTGTCCCATCGCACTCACACCAATTGTGATGAAATGCTTCGAGAGGCTTGTCATGAGGCACATCAAGTCACAGCTACCACCTTCACTTGACCCATTACAGTTTGCGTATTGTCCAAACCGCTCTACGGACGATGCTATCACCACAACCCTACATCTCGCCCTCTCACATCTGGACTCAAAGGGAAACTACATCCGAATGCTGTTCATTGACTTCAGCTCAGCATTCAGCACCATCATCCCTCAGCAACTTATAGAGAAGCTAAGCCTGCTGGGCCTGAACACCTCTCTCTGCAACTGGATCCTGGATTTTCTGGCAGGCAGACCTCAGTCAGTCCGGATCAGGAACAGCATCTCCAGCACCACTACACTGAACACTGGAGCTCCTCAGGGCTGTGTGCTCAGTCCACTGCTGTTCACTTTGCTGACTCACGACTGTGCAGTGTTACACAGCTCCAATCATATAATCAAGTTCGCTGATGACATGACCGTGGTGGGTCTCATCAGCAAGAAAGACGAGTCAGCATACAGAGATGAGCTGTTCACAACTTGGTGAAGAGCCAACAATCTATCTCTGAATGTCGACAAGAAAAAGGAGATGATTGTTGACTTCAAGCGAGCAAAGAGTGACCGTTCTCCGCTGTCCATTGACGGGTCCAAGGTGGAGACCGTCAAGAGCACCAAATTCCTTGGTGTTCATCTGGCGGATAACTTCACTTGGACACTCAACACCAACTCCATCACCAAGAAAGCCCAGCAGCACCTCTACTTCTTGAGGAGGCTGAGGAAAGCTCATCTCCCTCCACCCATCCTGACTATGTTCTATAGGGGGACCATTGAGAGCGTCCTGTGCAGCTGCATTACTGCCTGGTTAGGGAATTGCACCGTATCGGATCGCAAGACCCTCCAAAATATAGTGAGGACAGCTGAAAAGATCATTGGCATCTCTCTGCCCTCTATCATGGACATTTACACCACACGCTGCATCCACAAAGCCCACAATATAGCACAGGACCCCACACATCCCTCACACACATTATTCACCTTCCTGCCATCTGGAAAGAGGTATCAGAGCATTCGGGCCCTCACAACCAGATTGCTTAACAGTTTCTTCCCACAAGCCATCAGACTCCTCAATAACCATACCTGAATGAACTTCCTGTTCCATAAGCATTCTTGCACGTCATATTTATTGTTGTGCAATTCATATTTATTGTTGTTTGTATTTTGTGTCCTTGCAATAATTATGTCTTTGCCTTGCACTGATTTTGTCTTTGCACTGCTTGCACTAGTTTGCACACTGGGTTTGCACTCTACTCCCCTGTTGTTTGCACTAGTCTGCACACTTTGCACTTTATGTGGCTAAGACACTGTCTTAGCTCAATATGTGAGTTCTTTTGTATTGTCTATTTTGTTGTAAGTGTGACTTCATGTAGCACCAGGTCTTGGAGAAACATTGTCTCATTTCACTATGTACTGCACAGCTATATGTAGTTGAAATGACAATAAAAAGCAACTTGACTCGACTTGACTTGAAGTGCAACAGCAGGCAGCCTCGGGGCTCTAGACAGGGCCTCATCTAATTTGGCACATTAGTTGCCTGGAGCTACTAGCAGTGCATCTAGCTCTGCAGCACTTCTTTACCACTGCTGCAAAACAGGCACATGTTGGTCCATATGGACAACGATGCTACTGTGTCATACGTCAACCATCAGGGGTGTATATGGTCACATCGCATGTCGCTTGCCATCTCCTCCTATGGAATCAGTCGCAGTTCAAATTACTGCGCGCTGTACATATTCTGGAGGAATTCAATCATGCAGCCGACATGCTCTCACAACATCTCCCTTTTCCTGCAGAATGGCGACTCCACCACGTAACTATCCAGCTGATTTGAAGTCAATTTGGAGAGGCTCAGGTCGACCTGTTTGCTTTATCCTCCCATTGCCAGCTGTTTTATTCCCTAACCAAGGCTCCCATTGGCACAAACTCGCACCTACGCAAATATGTGTTTCCCCCAGTGAGCCTGCTCGCACAGACACTGTGCAAGGTCAGAGAGGACGAGGAACAGGTCCTGCTGTGGTTGCGCCATACTGGCCCACTCTGACTTGGTTATCTCTTCACAAAAGCCCCTTCCTGGCACATTCCTCTGAGAAATGACCTTCTTTCTCAGGGGCTTGGCACCATGTGGCACCCAAGTCCAAACCTGTACAACCTCCATGTGTCGCTCCTGGACAGGACGCGGCAGACTTAGGTGATTTACCACAAGCTGTGGTGAACAACATTACCCAGGCTAGAGCTCCCTCTACGAGGCAAGCCTATGCCCTGAAGTGGAGTCTGTTTGCAAACTGGTGTTCTTCTCGCAGAGAAGACCCACAAAGATGCACAACTGGAGTAGTGCTCTCCTTCCTGCAAGAAGGGTTGGAGCGTAGGTTTTCACTCTCCTCTTTGAAAGTGTATGTGGCTGCCATTGCAGCCCATAACGATGCAGTAGATGGATGTTCTTTGGGAAAGCACAATCTTGACGTAAGTTCCTGAGGGGTGCCAGATGGTTAAATCATCCTAGGACACAAGGCCCTCATGGGATCTCTCGATTGTCCTGGTTGGCTTTCAGAGAGGTCCCTTTGAGCCACTGGAGTCAGTTGAGCTTAAGTTCCTGTCTGCCAAGGCAGCGCTCCTGACTGCGCTTACTTTCATCAAGAGGGTCGGGGACCTTAAAGCATTTTCGGTGAGCGAAGAATGCCTTGTGTAGTCCTGAGAACCTGGCCTGGATACGTGCCTAAGGTTCTTACCATGCCCTTTCATGATCAGGTGGTGAACCTGCAAGCACTGCCCACAGAAGAGGCAGATCCAGCCAGAACTTTGTATGTGCCAGTTGTATGATAGGGCCCAAAATAATCAACCACAGCTTCACAAACAAGCCCAATATGTTTTCATTGATTTATTATCATCAATATTATTTTTCATAATTTACACTGTAAAAAATTAAATAATGGTCATTTTCTGGCAGTAGGAGTGCCAGTAATGTACTGTTAATTTACAGCCTTCTACCATTAATTTACAGCCTCTTACTGTTATACTACTATGGAAATTACCTCAGTTGCTTTAAACAATTTGCATTTAAAATACTAGTATTCATAAATTGTTAGTAACTTATCATTTAAATCCACTAAGTAAAAAAATAAAAATTCTCGGTATGAATCAGAAAAAATGTCTTTAACTCAAATCGTTGCCGATCATCATCAGCTATAACACACTGATGTGCTAAAATACGTACCAAAAGATCATTACTGCTCCGACTGCACAGTTACTGTCTTTAAATAAGGCAGCAGAACATCAGTGCTTTTTGCATATCATTGATATCAAGACAATGAATTAAGAACATTAAGAACGTAGTAATTAATAAAACAAATTCTTCATTCATGGGAATTATTTATTAATTTATAGCTAGCAGTTCTCACTGTGTAAACGTTGGCCAGTCAATTATAAAAGTTTGGATTCAAGTGGAGAAATTCTGCTATCTCAACTGTATGTCTTTCAAAGTCAAAATGAAATAAAAATATAATTGTATGTATTGTGAAAGATTGCCATTTTCCCTTTTTGTGTGTGAGCCAGAATGGAACCAGAACAGTTTGTGAAAAACAAGTTTCCTCTACAAATGGCAAAAGCCCCATTCTGACACATGTGAGTTTTTTAACTTTAAAGACTGTAACACCACTGTTGGGGTTTTTTTTCTGCTAAATAACTAGAGTTTCTTCTTTCTCTTTAACAGCATTGCAATGCTTCTACATGTCATCTTATTGTTTGCTCCATCCAGCTCTTTCCTGACCAACAAATCAGATTCAGGTTTAGTGGGAATATAAGTTCAGGCAACCAGGTAAAACAATATATCAAATGCATTAGTACTAACCTATTTTCTTATAGTCTCCAAAGTAGCTTTCTTTAAACATTTTGATATGCAAGGTGACTCTCATTGACTTCTAATCTTGTTTTTCAGGCATCTGGTTTGCAGGTTCGGATCACGAGCTGGGTGTTTCTCTCATTTGACACTGTTATGTACATTCAGTATCCTTCTGATGACTCTAATCAGCTCTCTGTAAGAAAAATAAAATTTCTACATTAACCCAAATCTTTCCACTTTAAAGGTCCCTTTGGAGGGCATGTTTGAACTTGTGGGAGTTAGTTTTTAACTGCTCTGTTTATCTGTATTCTGCAGATTGTGACAGAGCTGGAGTACACGTCTCAGGCTCTCACAGTGCTTACCGCCTCACTCTCTGTCATTTTTGGACTCATTGCTATGACAATCATCTTTGTGCTGCTTTATAAAGTCAGTGTTCGTAACATATAATATGTATAACTGACAGCTGTTGTGTAGAAGCTGAAGTGTCATTTTTTAAATCCTAAATATGCCTATTCAGTATTAATATTTGAAAAGACAGATCTTTTCAACTCCAGTTGAATCCTGCTCCAGCAATCCTGCTGAGATTGTGGATAGCTAGATCTCTGAATCTCTGACCCAAATAACACATAACCAAAATGATGGTGTCCAGAATTACTTAAAAATTATACAGTATATGGAGTTTTGTGGGTTAAATCGGGGTCTCCAGAACATAGGCCCTCTAGGACTGAGTTTGAAAAGCCCTGGCTTAAGATTCATTGCCCTGAAGATTGTAAAACAGGTATTTCCTCTCCCAACCCTCAGGAGTAGGGTTGCAATCCCTCTATAACACTGCAAAATTTATTTAAGCCTCCACCAGGTTTACATTTCTCAAAAGTATCTTAAGGTAATTATGGTCACAAGTTCCATCATTACCAAAATGGTTTAACCATTCTGTTTCCCAAAACCATTGTTAGTGGAATGTATGGGCTTTAATAAATATGCTCTTGGGCACAATATGCAAGCTAACATGCAGGACAATCTATATATTCTATTCTATAAATGCATTTTAATCACAAATGCCTAATGGAGCTCCTGAAGTATGATGTAAAAGGGAACCTGCGATGAATCAAATATCAAATAATGCAAAATAACAGCAAACAAAAAATATTAGTCATCAGGTGCCATGTTAATTACAGCAGCATCTTAGACCCCACTAATCCATTAAATAGTGTGATGTCATTAACAGAGGACTTTAATTGTTGAACTAATGCCAGCAAAGCAACCTTGTTTAGGAAACAATCATGACTATCTAGTTTGTTTCTACAATAATGCACCATACTATCGTGGTTAATCAGCAAGTTATGTGTTTGCACGGGAAATGCACCCCAGCTTAGCACAGCAACACTGTCCTTGCCAGTGGTGTGATGTTGGTTATCTAGGAAACCTGTTTCAAGTATTTATTGTTTTACAATTCTGTTTTGTGATGCTTTTGCACTTTATCTTGCTCTTTGTCCTTTGGATCTATTGTTTTATTGATCTATATCTTTTTCTTTTAATTGTACTGCTGGACTTTCTAGAGGGGATTTTTCAAAACTGCTTCAACTGATGACCAAGACAACTTAGTACTGCGTTCTGCTGGTGAAACTGGCTTGACTGCAGGAACCCCTGGTAAGAGTACTACATCTAATGGACAACCAAAACACAAATTGTACAAACAAATCCAGTGCAAATAAACACAATCTGCTTTGCAAAGACAAAAATTGACTTTCAAACAAACGCAAAGTGATTTGCAAATATAAAACTCTATTTGAGAGAAAATACAAAGATATGAACAAATATATGTAATGTGAGTTACAACTGTGTACAACGTCTGTGATCATGATCACGACGACAGCCAGATGGCAAATAACATTTTCTTTAAATTGAACCATTCTTGTTATTTTTGTGTACTTATATTTTTGTTTATAATAATTACAGTTTTTTTTAATTATAGTTTGCATATATGCTTGTAGTACTGTAACTATAGCAAAGTATTTCTATGCACCACAAAACGTATATAGTATTCAGAATAAAATTGCTCATTTGAATTGTTCTTTTATATTCTCATTTTTATATAACATATAACAAAAACATTGCACGGGTCACAAAGTAAATTGTTTCAGTCCCTAACCTTTATAGAAGTCTTACATTTGCAAAACACTGTAGTTCAATGTATATAAATGCATCAGTTATTTGAACAGTTACACCGCTAAATTTTTATTATATACTCCAAGCACTATACCCGGCACAACTGCCATGTGCATAGGGTCAAACTGTACTAATAGTGCAGTCTAATTTGAAATGTTAGAATAAGAAATATATTTTCCTGTAAAATTCCTAATTCTCTTCTACTACCTGTTGATTTAAAGGACGATTTCGTTTGTGCACCCCCTGTCGTTTCAAATAATATCTCAATGGCGATCATGTCAAGTATAAACGCCTCGTCCGATTGGGGAGGTGCGCACGCATTCAGAGGAGGCTCGCAAAGCAGAAACAGGCGAAATATAAACAAGACTTTATTATCTCTAGTTTTGTTGCCATTAATTTATCCATGACTAAACCAGCCAAAAATATATTCACCAAAATATTGTTTATTTATCAATATTGTTCATAATTTCTTAATTTCAGGCTAAAAAAATTATAGTTTTTTTTAATATGCTATTTTTATATTAAATAAAAACCTTTAAAAAAATTTTACAATTTTGTAATCGGTGTGTAAAATTAGCCACAGGACTCATTTGTGAAAAAAAGCCAAGCCAAGTTTCCTCATTAAAAGGCAAATGAGTCTCACAGTTGTAATATATTATGTTGTGTAACATATTTGTCCATACCTCTGTATTTTCTCTCAAATAGAGTTTTGTATTAGTACATCACTTTTTTCGTGAAGCAGATTGTGCTTATTTGCAAAACACTGGATTTGTTTGTGTAATTTTGTGCAAAAAGGTCCTTCATATTTAAACATTATTATTATTATTATTATTATTATTATTATTATTATTATTATTATTATTATATATTATTATTGAGACTAAAATTTCTGACTCTTACTCCTCCTAGAGCTTTAACTCAACAAACTCCAAACTTAGCTCGGCTTTTCAGATTGATTTCACAGAATGTGCTTAACTTCACACCCCTGGACTGTTTAGTTTGTTTTCATTTACCATGTGCCATGTATGACTTAGTTTCTGTCTCTCATCTCATTATGGTCAGTCATTCATTATACTCATTAATTACCCTTTATAAAAGTTGTATCTATTCTATTCTTTGTTTGGTCTTATCTACACGGTGTGCATGATTTAGGCAAGTTGTACTTTTGAGGATTAACTTTGCTATTGTATAACTACAATGCTCTTGGTCAATCCAAAATAAAACAAACCCTGAACATTTAAGTAGTAAAAGTGAGGTTTTGGCTTTTTTTAGAGAATATATACACCATTATTAGGCAACTATAATTGGGCAGAATTATTATGCAACTAAATGAAGAACAAAGTTTTTCCCATATCACTTGTTTATTTTTTTACCTGTTAAAGTGAGAATAAAACTCAAAATTTACTAAAACTAATGAAACCTCAAGAAGAAAACCTCAGTGGCTAATATAGCCACCCTTCTTTTCGATAACAGTCACAAGCCTTTCATTCACGGAGTAAGTCAGTTTTTTGATCTGGTCAATATCAACTTTCAACTGTTCAGAGAGGTGTACTGTTTACCTTCACTGTAAATTTTCTGCTTAAGAAGGGCCCAAAAGTTCTCAATAGGGTTTAAGTCAGGTGAAGAATGGGGTTATGTCATTAGTTTTTTATCTTTAAGGCCTTTACTGGCCAGTCACGCAGTGGAGTACTTTGATGCATGTGATGTTGTTCTTGAAAGATGCAGTATTTTTCCTGTAGCACTGCTTGAAGAAAGTGTCTTCTAAAAATTGGCAGTAGGTCTGAGAGTTCCTTTTGAGTCCATTTTCAACCCGAAAGGTCCAACTATCTAATTTTTAATAATACCTGCCCATACCAGTACCCCAGTCGAAGAGTCGAAGTGGAGCTCTGTGTCTATTACTGATCCAACCACAAGCCCATCAATCTGGTCCGTCAAGCTTCACTCTCATCTCATCAGTCTACAAAACCTTTGACAAATCTGTCTTCAGATATTTCTTAGCCCATTCTTGACGTTTCAACATATGCGTCTTGTTTAGAGGTGGTTGGGTTTCAGCCTTTCTTATCTTGGCCATGTCTCTGAAAACTAAACACTGTGTACTTCTTGACACTCCTGGTAGCTTCATGTTTGATTCTTCTCCAATATTTGGCAGTTAATTTGCGTCTTTTCTTCTTGAAATGTTTCTTGCGAACCTGTTGACTATTTGCTACAAAACGTTTGAGGGTTCTGTGATCATGCCACAATATCTTAAACATTCCAAGAATGCTTGTCCTGTTAGTCAGTTAAATCTCTTTTTTTGGCCCATTTTTCATGTAGAGAAGAATCTGCCTAATAATTATGCACACCTTGATATTGAGTGTTGATCTCCTTAGGCCATACCCTTCCTCCTTACACAAATACACATCACCTGATATGTATTAAATCCACTAAGCATTCAAGTTTATACAGCTTGGAGTTGGAAATTCTGGGTAAAAAGATGATATGGTCAAAATAATCACTTGCCTAATAATTGTGCACACAGTGTATGCAGTATCTATGTAAGTGTGTGCTACTCTTCTGTGCAAGATTACCTCTGTGTGGATTATTAAAAGACTGTTTATTGTAAACCTTCATATTTGTGCATTTCATCCCACACCACAGTTCTCGTTTCAAACTGATCCGACTTTTATAAAACTTAAGCATATAAAAATCCTATAGGATGTGTTTACACTTGGCATTAACATGCGATCTTCATGATGTCAGGACACGGCGTGTTTACACTTGTCAAGTGGATTCTGTATCTGTATGATCGGATTTCGCCACACATGGAGACGAGCTGGATGAGCTGCTGTCCATCATCCATAAAAATGGTTACAGTGTTTTAGCCAAATTTCATTTTCTATGTTTTTTATCCACATCGTTTTTATATCACACAAAGCTTATAAACTGAGAGTAATGTCTACAGCATATCAAAGAAGCGCAAGCTTTCAATGCGCAGTAGGCTACCATTCGAATCCATGGTAAAACCAGTAAAACCTTTTTAAGCAACAGCAAGTGAGCAATAGATACCATAATGTCTTCGGGGCTTTTTTGTAGCCACGAGACCAGATGGCCAGGGATGGCACCTGCTCCCATGAAATTTGGCTGGCCACTCCAGGTGCCTCTCCCACCAGATGTTTTAGGCAGTTTGTATAACTTGATCTTAATGACAATGTTGAGGGCACATAGTGATACAGTAAGCAGAATTCCTTTAAATAAACATTGTTCATGTCATTCCCTAAAATTTGCAAAGTGGCTTAAAAAAACTAAGTTCTACATAGAGTCCGACTCTGGCCCGAGACGCTCAGGCGTCAAACTCTGGAGTATTTTTTGTTTGCTAAATATACACTTTTAGACCAGCAGCAGACAGTAAGCTGATCAATTTAGCCTTCTCAAATAGTGCCTAAAATAAAATATATAGATATATTAAAACAGTTCAAGCATATAACAATGTTAAAATACGCTATAAGAATACATGTCCACTTTCTGCGCAAACCATCATATCGCACATGAAAGCTCACTCTGCAGGACATGACACCAGCGCAAACACTTGCATTTTGTAATCTTCACCGTCATTTTCTCTGATAAAGGTAAGAGGAGGCCAACATCACTGTAAAAGGTGTGTGCACTGACAATATCAACAAAATAAAGAAAACAAATATGATGCGCTTTGCAGAATTGAAACGAAACTCATCGAAAAAGATATGATAAATATATATTTCTAGAAAGCCAAAAATTTCCACTTAAGGAAAAAAAAATTGAAAACAATAACTCTCATTATAATTTCATGTGTAAAAATGACTTCTCTTTTAAAAGGCGTCTATGATGGAGAATTTTTTTTGTGACAGACTTGTTTGTTTGTAAATAATTCAAATATCTTTCTATTATTTTCCCCAGACACATTTATTGAAATTATTTTTGCTGAGGCTTTGGGGCAAGACTTGCATGCATTAAATTTTTTCATCAATAATTGATGGATGCGTAAAATATAAAAATAAGGAGAAGTCTTAAACAGGCCCTGATCTGTGTTTTCAAGGGCCTGTATTGAGGCCCCTGATAGCGCACATAAATCTCTTTGACATCTGCAAAACGTATTATTTAGCTTGTTTGCTTATCTGCAACTGGTCTATTGGACGTCTCCTTTTAGATGTCAAATAGACATTTGTAGACGTTCAAATAGATGTTTGTAGAGAGCACATGCCTTCAGATATCTTACAGACGTAAGTGTGCTATCTGGGCCAGTGCCTACTGTTATCAGATTAAATCATACTGAAACAAATGCATTGCTCATAAATGCTGGTTAATACATTAGCATTATTTCATTGCGCTTGGAAACATTTATAAATTGGGGTTATAAATGATTAGTCATAAATTAGGGAAATTAGTATTGGTACTGTTCAGATATTTCATTTCATATTTTTGACAACACTACTACACATTTTACAATTCTTCATAATCGCATCTCAATCAACTCTATGTCTTGGAGTCTCTACTGAATAGGTATAAAGCAGTCAGATTACATTAGATTAGAAAACGTCATTTCAGTCTTTTTTAAAACTAAAAGATTAAAGTAACTACATCGTGAATAGGCCTTTCTATGTAAAATGATCTAGTGTGAGGCTTTCCATTATCAAACGTAGTGTCACTGACTAGTAGCTTTAACTTTCGTACAACAGCATCATTGCTAGGGTATGTTTCCACTATCTGGCAAGCTTCCATTCATTTCTTTGAGACTGGTTTCATTTGTTCTTGGTTTAACTCCTTTGAATTCTCTTAAAAATCTCTTCAACATGGCAACAGCCCTTACCACTCTAGACCATTAAGAGAATTTAATGAAGCAGTTCACCATCAAATTCAATTATTTTGTGTTAATTGTGTGAATATGGGCCTTGCAATGCTTAGGGTTAGACATTTCTATCTCTCCACTGTTCCCTCTTCATGTGGAAGATATTTCTGCCACAGAAATCAGGTCCTTTCAGACAATTTGACTCTTTTAGCTGAATTAAACTAAGCCCTCTTGAGGCGTGGTCGGCAGGGTTAACTTTAGAACTGACATGTCACTATTGTTCAGGGGAGGTACTAACCCTTATGCACTGATTTGATTGGCTATCTTTTGGCATCGTTGTTCACATAGCCGAGAACTAATCTACAGTAGAGTAATTCAAGCCTTGGTATGGTCATTAGCTTTGTAGGGGCTACTCTGGCCTTCCCCGTGATGAATGAGCAACTGATCTGACTTGTTTCAGTTACTGCTCTGATACAAATATGCACAGTATCCAGTAAAACTGGCATCAGCAAAGCTATGGAGCTTGTAAGACACAACTTTATCAAATCTTATGCAAGGTAGCTCATTGGAATTTTCAGAACAGCCAAGTGAGGCAAGTCACTAAGCCATAACTCTCACTGTGGTACAATATGCTCAGGTAGGTCTTCATCCCAGCTTACTTTATCTTTACACAGATCCTGTAGAATCTGCAACAAAAAATGGGTCATAGACAGAGGCCACTGTTGAGAGGACTCCTCTTCTTGTGAATGGACTTTTCTAGAACTCTGAATTGGAATTCATCTGCTTCAATACTCCACTGAACTCCTAGTGCTAGCTCAATATGAAGCTCTCCCAAGGCCATATTGAGATCTTTGGTACGAGCACTTTATTAATCTTAAGGCAATATTATAATGAATACATAATGCATTATGCAAAACCTTATATGTTATAATGTCTAATAAATAATCATAAAACAATTATATTTACATTTGTGGTTATAAATTTTAAGAGTACAAGATATTTACTTTATGTATATTGACTTTATTTAAGATCTGCACAATACCTTCTAGTAGGCTATATAACACCTACAAATTACGTATTTTAAATGTTATATTAAAACAGTGCAACTAAACTGACAAACAATAGTATTTATTTTTCATGAATTGCACAAAAACTTAGCCAAGAACTGTTATGGGCCCAAGCATCACAGTGTTGGACTCTGTTGTATCTGAAAAACAAAAAGAGACTGACTTTATATATTTAGTAAGCAAGCATATCCCAAAGCAAAATCTAAAAATAAGGCACATCACAAACAATTTGCCATAGAGCCAACAATATTCAGTGTACAATGGAGCAAAGAGCAGAGTTTAAATGTAGAAAATGTGTGTGTGGCTTTTTATTTGTATTAATTTATTCATTTTTAGGGGTTGTAGTAATTTCCATGGTTTATGGTTGTGGATAAGCAAAGAATATGAGGAAGAGGTGTGTCCTCAGTCTCGTGTTCGCATAATGGCATCTTTGTTTCCAGGCAGAATGATAAGGAATGTGACACTCAGAATTCCTGTAAAATTATTTAATGATGACGACTTCAAAACTCCTGAAGTGTTTAAAGTTTTGTGATAACATGCATCAGATATTCAGCCAATGGTCTGTGGGCTGAGACTATGTCTTCCTCTGCTTTTTCAAAGTTGGTCTTAGAAGAAAACTGTAGAAACAGTGCACAACACTGGGTATTGCCATATCTTGGCAATATATGGCCTAGCTTACCTCTGCTTACTGACAACTTTGTTGGTCCACTCCATTTGTCAGTTTGTTTTTGACTGATGACATCGCAAGTATTTTCACAGCATTCACAAACCTCGTCACGACCATCCACACTAAGCCACCTTCAGAAAGCAACAAGCCTAACTTAATGAATCAGGAGACATCAATATTATCACAGCATGGGTCAGTATGGTACGGTACGATACGGAACAGCCTATAATCAGCTTGCATTTCCGCTGCCATCAGTACCTTTACTTGACAAGCGATATATATGAGGGATATAGTGTGAAAATAAGCACAACTCTGCCTTTATTTCCTCTTAAGCTCGTACATTAAAACTGATAAAGACAAAAGCAAACAAAGTCAGCACTGTACTATGGTCAAGTTTAATATAACTTAAGTTCCTGGTCATATAGTTCCACCTAAGCACAAATAAAAGATGCATGAGATCAAAAATGCCTGTTGAATATACCGTTAACCAAAACAAATTGCAATTGCTCCCGTTTAATCACTACAGAGACTACAGAGATGTCGGAACCAGTGGCAAATGTCGGAAGAACTAGCCGAGCTTGAGGTTGCTTGAGGTGCCATACAGCAAATAGGCGCTATCTTTATAAATAAACTACATATTTGAGTTTTAAACAACTACATTCTAGCCTGAAAACTCTTAAAACAACACTTCATGACACAATAACAGTAATCATTATTATGAGCCTTTAATTGCCTATAGCCTAATAAGCACAAAGCTTGTCACAGGCAAAAGTGATTATTATGAATGTGAAAGCCAGTAAGAAGACTGCTTCAAAGTTTTAATATTTTGACAAAGTAATGTTTTATTTTGAAGTCAGTGACATGGACTCATCTCTTTAGTAGTGATGCGCTTGTATGCATGTTTTATATGGATCACACAATCTGAGAACATTTTTTTCCCATTTGAATTGATTCATTGGAAAATATACATTTCACTTTCTATAGATATATTTTTAAATGTCTATAAAGCAAAGATGTTTTTTGCGCTCACATTCACAGTCCAAGACGGCAGAAAACACATCCTGTTTGCTTTCATTTTTTCACAAAAGTCTAATTTAAATTTTCTGAGTCCATGCAAATAAGTGTAGCCCTTACAGATTAGAAAGAGATTATTAAAATTATTTGTCTGACTAAAAATAAGCAGTATTTTAAGGAAAAATCTAATCTATCCCTCCACACAGACAATTTCTCTGGGTTAACATTAGATTGAGCAGCCAATTAAAGTTGCTTATACTTACATATTTCAGATGATAAGTCATATTTGAGGTCAATGACGAGCTTTGTATGCACCTGATGTATACTAGACTGTTAGCCTGTGATTTCTTTTTTCAGTTGTATCATGCAAAAGTGATGATTCTAGTCAACCAATCAAGCTTCTGCCGTGAGTTTAGCTCCACCCTTTGGTATCCTTTGCTGTGTTAGGTATTCTTATGGAAGGATACCGAAAAAGTGGTATGGAACAGTTTGGTTCACTATTTCGTACTATTTAATATGGAAACAGACAATATTGCATACCATACCATACTGAAACTGAATGGTACTACTCCCATTAGAGGTGTAATCTAATGCATATGTATTTCAAACAAGCTATTTTTGGAAAATTTGTTTCCTGATAACCTAAGGGACAAATAATTGTCAAATAAATAAATAATGAATAAAAAGTAATGAATTAGTATAAATGTTTTTTTAAACACACAACAACAAAAAAATTTCCCATACCTGTTTACAGAATATGAACAGGCCTTGTTCATGATATTCACCAGATCAACAATTTTCAGCTGGCATGTAATATAAATCTATAAAGTAAAGATTTTAATAACTGAAATGTTCATGTTCAAGAGTAAAATGCTTTAGCTTATAAAGTACTCACAATATTCCTGTGGTCTTCACGGAAACGGAAAGCATCCATCTGCATCTGAAGCACATGATTTTGTTTTCTTGGCATGAAACGGGCACTGGAGTCTGGTACTTTAGAGTCAACAAGACATCTACAGTATTAGGGAAAGAAATTCCATTTGTTAACATTAAAGTATAAATACTGATCTTCAGTCTAAAATGTTTTAAGCCATCTCAAGAGAGGTACATTCATTTTAATTAATGATGTGTAATATAATCGTCTAGTTTTCATAGCTCTGGAAAAGTCCTGTAACTTGACTGACCCCTGGTTCTGAACGAACTTGTAGCGGGGCACTGATGCAACATTAGGCTCCAGGGTGATCACACAGTTTTCCATGACTAATCTCAGCAGAGAATGTCCAGGCGTTAAGAAAGAAGCCTGGATGTTCATCATTTCTCCAAGGTGGTACACATAGGATGACCTAATAGTCCTCCAATCATCTAAAATAAATAAATATAATGATAAGGGGGGGAAAAGGGGGGAACCTTTTTGTCATTTGTAACATACCATTCATAAGATGAAAAGAAAATCTGATCAATTCCACAGCTTTAGATGTAAGTGGCTCCCTTGAAGGCTTCACGTTAATACTGCTTACGAAGTGAATCCTGAGATGTGTGGGTTACAGCAAATACACAGCAAGTTAACAGGAAGAGGTATAGACCCATTATCATTTTACTTCAAACAGAAGTCGCGCTGTTGTCGTGTTGTGCAGTGGGATGCCAGAATAAAAAAAAATTCTGTAAACAGTGTACGATAAACTAATATATATCGAATGAATGAATTCATCAACCCGCAGCATCAGCGTCATGAACAGCATAAAGACCGAATTATTTCAACACGTATCAGGCATAAAATTGACTTAAATTGAGCTGATTACCTTGGCAGAATGCCGAGTTACGAAACAAATAAACTATTCTGGAAGTTTCGGAAATTATCCACACAAATCGGAAGTCGCAGTTTTCTTGCCTTTCCCAGCTTTTCGTGATTTTATGCTAATGATAGAAAATAAGTTTCTGAATCGATAGATATGAGATTCAACAGGATCGCTTGAAAATGAAAGGTAGGCGAGTTTGATTAGATTTGGCGCTGAACTTTGCAGGACAGTCGATCGCCAGGAGCGGGACTGGTCATCCCTGATATAGATGATAACCACATAAAACCACATCAAGTCCATACCTTTTGTAGTGACACGCAACAGGAACAGAAACGCCGCTTGTCCTTACAATACCAAATCTGTTCTTCATTGGGGTGTAGATCAACTGATTTGAATAAACCAAGTAATCTCCATCAATCTAGTAATTAAAGGAAAATAGATAAACGTGGTAAAAACGTTTTGCACCCTCTTCTGAATATGTGGTCATTTTCTTGACATAATTTAAACTAATAGACATTTCTATAAGTCTATGTAATTTATTCGAAAACTGAAACTAAAAACAATCTTACCGATAACTCTGAGCCACACTTGTGTAAATCTGCTTCAATCACATATTCGGTATCACTGTACCGGGAAGCTTTGCAGCTCTCTTTAGACAAACCGAGACTCAGTTCTTCAGAGGTGACAAGACGGCCATTGGAATGAAGGTCCGCGCTAATGAGCAAAATCATGCTTCGTTCGGTACAAAACAACTGCACGGGTGCAGATCTGCTTGTCGTCACGTCTGTTGGATCCTTGTTCAGTAAAGATTGAATTTTGTACTGTCTTGAATCTGGCCCTATCATAGGCCCTTCTTTTAAATTACGAACGGCGCTTGTAGCGCATATAACCAATAGGACTATTATCCCTGTATGTTTACTCTCAGTCATTGTTGTGGTGAAGCAGGAAGTGGGACAGTTCATTTAAACGCATTTTAAGGCTTCTATTCAGTGTTGCCAGATAGTATACACGATTTCCATCCCAAAAGTACCCACCCACAAAAACCCACCCAAAACCTTAACTATCAAATAATGTGATAAAGTGTAAATCAAGTTTGATAAGAGCTATTTTTATCTCCTTAAAACAAAATGTTTCCATGGTAAACAGATATTGATAAAATGTTCTGTGGTTTCAGGAGTGATAAAATAGCCTTTTTACAAAACAAGAAACTTAATATATTAAGTAACAATAATAATTAATATAATAATAATGTTAATATATTATAAAATATCTTTGTAGGAAGGTTGGACATATCATACATGCACTGTACCAAGAGAGCGTGAAGGAGACCTTAGCATAGTCTACTTTTATTTCTCCCTTTCCCATTCTCAGATATTACACCATATATTAAATAATTTTGCTAGTTTTAAACAATTAACATAATGTTTGTCTTCACACTTTTGAGTACTGATTTAATCCTGATTTAGAGTTTAGAGTTTTGCTGAAGCAGCTAATCAAGGTCTTCATGATAACTACAGGCAGGTGTGTGGACAAGTTGGAGATTAATTCTGTAGGATACAGAACCTAGCAGGCATTCTGCACCTCTTCTTAAAGGTGTCAAAACAAAAATACAGATATGTGCCAAAAAAATTGAATATCGAGGGAAAGTTTCGATAATTTGTATATTAGTTCACTACACACAAAGTGAAATATTTAAAGACTTTATTTGTTCCAATTTTAATTATTCCGGATTAATTGAAGATTAAAAAAAAATCTGCAAAAGACCTGCAAAGATTTCCTCATTCTTGAAATTGTCTCAGCCTGGCTTAGTAGGCTTCTGAATCATGGGGAAGACTGCTGAAGACCATCATTGACACACTGCAGGTCCACTGTCTTTCATTAAGTCCACATTCAACGCAGCTGTCTACCGGGAAATTTTAGAGCACTTCATGCTTCCCCCTACCGACAAGCTTTTTAGAGATGATGATTTTATTTTCCAGCTGGATTTGGCACATGACCACAAAGCCAAAACTATCAGTACCTGGTTTAATAGCCATGAAATAACTGTACTTGATTGGCCGGCAAACTCACCTGACTCAAACCCCATTGAAAATCTATGGAGTATTGTCAAGAGGAAGATGAGGGAGCAGAGCCCCTGAAGTGCAGACGAGCTGAAGACCAATATCAAAGCAACTTGGGCTACCATAAACACAACACAACTCAACTGTCTCCATGCCACGCCGCCTTGATGCTGTAATTAGTACAAAAGGAGGCTCAACACAAGCTACATTAACACACCTTTCAGAAGGCCAACATGTGTTTGAGATTTATTTTTTTTATTGGTTACATGAAATATTTACATTTTGTAAAATAATGGATTTGGCTTTTATTTGTCTTTATGTTCATAATCATCAAAATTGAAACAAATAAAGATTTTAAATATTTCAATTTGTGTGTAGTGAACTAATATAACATACAAGTTTCACTTTTTGAGACAAATTATTAAAATAAAAGGACTTTGCCTCGATATTCCAATTTTAACTTACATGCAATATACATGCAATATTTCACTGATATTGATTTTCCTCTCTTCAGCTGCAGATAAAGAAGATAAAGTTCATTTAATATATTTAATACTGCATATTTATGTATCAAGTTAAATTTACTTTCTTAAAGTGCATAAAATAAAAGCTTTGTTATCTCTCTTAGTTCATAAACCACAATTTAGTGGTTTATGAACCGAGCAGCAAAGGAGCCGGAACTGAGAACACTCCTTGTAAAACTGATTGATTCAACTTGATTCAACAAATACAGTGAACAACTTTGCACTGCATTTGAAAGGTAATACTGGTTATGTATCCTCAGCTGCAACATCTAGTACCAAATATAAAATCAATGTGCTGTTGGGAAGAGTGCAAGATCCGTTCACTTTTTAAGACTGATGTAAAAAAAAAAACCTGTTTATCTTGATAGTCTAATATACCTTCATGAATACATGGCATTATAATCAATTGAATACATTTTCTAATGTGCCCCTTGAACCATAAGCACCTTATGACACCTTGCCAAAATGACTTTTTTGCAGCCACTGACTATCAACACAAGTGGAGAGTCACAATTAACCAACTTTGTAACATTGCGTAACGTGTGCATGCATGTGTTTACCCATGACTTTCAGAGGAGGCTGGAGGTACTGGAAACTGACTGGAAGCCATTTTGAAAGCTGCTGAAGAGATTTCATTTGAAGTATGTGACATTAACAGTGGTTGTTTCTCCACTTCTGTTTCAGCAGACCATTTGGCTCTATGCAAATGAGGAGATAATTAGTCTACATGTTTTGTTTTGTTTTTTACTTTTATTTATATAGTGCTGTTAACAATACAGATTGTATCAAAGCACTGAACAGTATCAAATAGGAGAACATAATGATAAGGATGTTTTAATGACGAGATTAGTTATTAAATGCAGAGACAGTCTCTGTAATCAATTCAATGATAATCGCTAGAAGATCGACAGTGGCAAGGAACCAAATCCCATCCATACAGAATGGAGAAAAAAAAACCTTATGGAAAACCAAACTCAGTTGGGGCCAGTTCTTCTCTGACTGGACACCCAGCACTTAACTTCCAGTTCAATTTTAAACGCAGCTGTGTCAGACTGTGAAAATGACCTGGGTATGTGTGTGTGTGTTCTGGTCTCAGATAAACGTCATCTCTGGGTGCTGATCTATGATCTGATCTGGATACAAGCTGAGAAACAGAATGAGAAAGAAACAAGACTAATATTAGCGTAGATGCCATTCTTTTTACCTTGTGACAAGTCATGTTTCACAAGGAGTTTTTTCAGTTCCAGCTGATCTAATTAATGCAGCCTAGCAATCCTTTAACAGATTTGAACAATAGAAGCGTATAAGTGTAGGCTAAGTTAAAAAGATGTGTCTTTAATCTAGATTTAAACTGACAGAATATGTCTGCTTCCCGAACCGTGTTAGGGAGATTGTTCCAGAGTTTAGGTGCTAGATAGGAGAAGGATTTGGCGCCCACAGTTGATTTTGATATTCTCGGTATTATCAAATGGTCAGAGTTTTGAGAACGCAGCGGACGTGCAGGACTATAATGTGATAAGAGCTCGCTCAAGTATTGAGGAGATAAACCATTCAGGGCTTTATAGGTAATTAATAAGATTTTAAAATCTATTCGATGTTTGATAGGGAGCCAGTGCAGTGTTGACAGAACCGGGCTAATATGATCATACTTCCTAGTTCTAGTAAGGACTCTGGCTGCTGCGTTTTGGACTAGCTGAAGTTTGTTTATTAAGCGTGCAGAACAACCACCCAATAAAGCATTACAATAATGTAACCTCGAGGTCATAAACACATGAATTAATATTTCTGCATTAGAGGTTGAAAGCATACGTCGTAATTTAGATATATTTTTAAGATGGAAAAACGCAGTTTTACAGATGCTAGAAACATGATTTTCGAAGGAAAGATTGCGGTCAAACAGCATACCTAGGTTCCTAACTGATTATGAAGAATTAACAGAGCAGCCATCAAGTGATAGGCTGTGTTCTAGATTATTATATGTGGGGTTTTTAGGTCCAATTATTAGCACCTCTGTTTTTTCAGAATTTAACATTAAGAAGTTACTCATCATCCAGCTTTTTATATCGACTATGCATTCTCTTAGATTCTCAATTTGGTGTGTATGACCAGGCTGCGCTGAAATATAGAGCTGAGTATCATCAGCATAGCAGTGAAAGCTAACACCATGACTCCTGATAATATCTCCCAGAGGTAACATGTACAGGTTGAAAAGTAAAGGTCCTAGCACTGAGCCTTGAGGAACTCCATATTTCACTTGTGATTGATATGATACCTCCTCATTTAATGCCACAAACTGATAGCGGTCAGATAGGTATGATTTAAACCATGCTAAGGCGCTTCCTCTAATGCCAACATAGTTTTCTAGTCTATCCAAGAGAATGTTGTGATCGATAGTATCGAATGCTGCGCTAAGATCTAATAGCACTAATAATGAGATAAAACCACGATCAGATGATAAAAGCAGGTCATTAGTAACTCTAATGAGAGCAGTCTCAGTACTATGGTACGGTCTAAAACCTGATTGGAAATCCTCACAGACACCATTTTTTTCTAAAAAGGAATACAGTTGTGAGGATATTACCTTTTCTAGTATCTTTGGGAGAAAAGGGAGATTAGAGATTGGTCTGTAATTTACTAAGTCTTTGGGATCAAGATGTGGTTTCTTAATAAGAGGCTTAACTACAGCCAGTTTGAAGGTTTTGGGAACATAACCTAATGACAATGATGAATTAATAATGTTCAAAATAGGATCTATGACTTCTGGAAGCAGATCTTTTAATAGTTTAGATGGAATAGGGTCTAACATACATGTTGCTGGTTTAGATGATTTAACAAGTTTGTATAAGTCTTCCTCTCCTATAATAGAGAAAGAGTGTAATTTTTCTTCAGGAGATCTAAAGCTCACTATCTGATGTGAAACTGTAGTTGACGGCTGCATAGTTACAATTTTATCTCTGATGGTATCAATCTTAGAAGTAAAGAAATTTATGAACTCATTGCAGCTATACTCTTGGGGAATATTAGCACCTGTTGATGCTTTATTTTTTGTTAATTTAGTTACTGTACTGAATAAATACCGGGGGTTGTGTTTGTTTTCTTCTAAAAGGGATGAAAAATAATCAGATCTTGCAATTTTTAATGCTTTTCTGTATGACAGCATACACTCCCGCCAGGCAATACGAAATACTTCTAATTTGGTTTTTCTTCACCTGCGCTCCATTTTCTGGGCTGCTCTCTTTAGGGTGCGAGTGTTTTCATTATACCATGGAGTCAGATTGTTTTCTTTTATCTTTTTTAAGTGCAAAGGAGCAACTGTATCTAAAGTGCTAGAAAAAAGAGAGTGCATAGTTTCTGTTATATCATCAAGTTTTTGCGTCGTATTGGATGAGCTAAGGAATTGAGATAAGTCAGGAAGATTACATAGAAAGCTTTCTTTTGTGGTGGAAGTGATGGTTCTACCATACTTGTAATAAGGTGCAGAGTTTACAGGTTTAACTATACAGAGTTCACACAAGACTAGATAGTGATCTGAAATGTCATCACTTTGCTGCAGAACTTCAACCATTTTAACATCTATTCCATGTGACAGTATTAGATCTAGAGTATGATTTCGACAATGAGTAGGTCCAGAGACGTGTTGTCTAACCCCAATGGAGTTTAAAATGTCTAAGAAAGCTGATCCTAATGAGTCTTTTTCATTATCAACATGGATATTAAAATCGCCAACAATTAAGACTTTATCTGCGGCCAGTACTAACTCAGTTAGAAAATCAGCAAATTCTTTAATGAAGCCAAAGATTTAACAATGCAGCATCACATGAAGAAGATTTTTCCCGGACCACATGAAGAAGATTTTCCGACAGGACAGCATCTGGCAACTACTGGGTATTAAACAAACCAAAAAATGACTCCAATTTCCAAACATCAAACCTCCCTTAAAACAAAATGTGCATCCTATGGGAGAAGGTAATACATAAAGGGGCGGTTTCCCGGATAAGAATTATATTAGGCCAGGACTAGGTCTTCTAGGTGTTCATTTTGGACATTCACGTAGATGTCTTCGCAAAAAACATTACTTCCATTGTTTGGTCTTAAAATGCTCACAGGTCATGTATGTTAAGATACGCAAGTGCAAGTTTTTTCAGTTTAGACAGCTCTAAAATGATCTTAAATCCTGTTCATGAACTGTTCATGGATTGGCAATTTTAGGAGGCAAAGCTCCTTAAAAATTCTGGTTGTCTATGGAGCTGATGGATCCCTTGAATGTATCCCTTATTCTTAGTCAAGGAGATCCTGCTGGAATGCCACTGCCATTGCAATTACTGCTCATTTTTGAGTATCTACTCAACTCCCAAAGTTTTCAATCTTCTAGGTTCTATTGAACCATTTGCACAGTCATGTTTGTCTGATCACTTGTGTACGTAATTAGCAGTTTTGCTTTTGAATTTTGTTTCACCATTGCTGTTAGACATGTTTTCAGGTTTGTGCCAACTAAGGAATGTGGTCTTTTTGTCTTTGTTGTGATGTTTAGAGCACTAGTGCCAAGTTTGCTTGTTTTTTGTTTGTTTTTTTTAAGAGAGGATTTTAATTTTAACTGAACTCGTAAAAGCACTTCTCAGCATCAGACATTTTTTCAGACATTAGTTTTGACAAATCTATGCAACATTACATAGAAATATTGACCTCTTTAACGGTTAATAAAAATGTTTTTATGAATGCTTAGAGCCCAAGTCCAGAGTTTTGCTTCAATGTTGAAACTACTACTTCAATAAACAATGCTCTCAAATAATGCAAAAATTTTGTATCCACGCAATCAAATGATGTTTAAACCTCATCCCATATTTTTCCATTCCTCCTAGGGTCAAAACACCTATTCAGGACTCCAATTAAGGAGCCCCAAGAGAAATAAGTTTATTTATTGTTCTAAGGTTAATATTTTAAAGACAGATGTGCGTTATCTGAAAGACATATAGATGCTCACAATATAATTCCTAAACTAAATATAATCTGTATTCACTAAATTATTAAAATGGTTTCTTCATTCTATTTGATTCTTGTAATGAGTTTTACTTAATTCTTGTAATTTACTAAAACTCAGGTTTGTATTATTTGTTATAATTTTAAGTGTTTGTGCAAAGTAATTTTCACATAGAGACATGTAGATTTTACTTAATGAAAATCAAAACAACAAAACATTTAATTCATGGGACCATTTAATTAGTTCAAAAGTATTAAAGCTCTTTTGCTTGGTTTCTGCTTGTGTGCTTCACGAACAAGGTTTTCCTCCACATCAGTGAGATTACTTCATCTGTCAGCATTCACAACTTCTGGTTTAGATGTCTAGGAATCTTTAGATGGGTGATATGTATCCTCTTCATCTGGTAGGGAAGGGCTTGTACCTAATGTATGCAGTCCAGAGCTTTCATCACCGTTAGAGGCACGAGTTGTAAAGAGCTCTTTGAAATCTGAAAGATAAAACTATTCCATGAGCAAAAGATAATAACCTCACTAAACATACCATGCCAGTTTTGTGCAGTACCTTCTACTGGCAAGAGTCTAGTCTTCCAGTGGCTTCGAATAGAATCTTTTGTCTCTCCTTTATCCTCGCCATGTTCTTCATCTCCTCCAAAGTCTTCATCTCCATCATCTTCACCATCATGTGCATCCTCCTCCTCCTCCTCCTCATATTCTGGTTTGCTTTCCATGATTATTTTTTGCTCCGTGGTTTCCAATGATGTTGGAGGCGTTATAGCAACCTCTTGATCTGGTGGAGACTTAAATGTCTTAAAACTGTAGCCTAAATTATTAAACCATATGCAATAAGCATTAAAATACTGTTAATAGTGCAAAGTCTTAAAAACAAAACCACCATCCATCCATCCCATTTATCCCTCCATCCATCCAGTCTAGGGGGAACGCAGATATTCTGAGGGTGAATTACATGAATTAAAGCGTACGCACGTTTTATAGATGAGGCCCTAGGACACTACAGTGAGATGCCAAGAACTCAAGCTGTTATACGTGCAGAAAAGTGTCATCTTCAAGACTCATGAGCATAAACTCCTAATTTGGTATCAAATATACAGTACTGATATTGGACTGAGAAAACATTTCCAATCCCACCAAGGGAGCAGTCAAAAAATAAAATCTCAAACATGAGAGAAAAAAAAAAAAAAAAAAAAAAGTTCTTCTGTTGTGGGTGGTGTCTCTGATAGGATGAGAAAACATTTGGCAAAGACCTTAAATTACAATCTGCTTTTTAGATCATTTCATCTCCCAGCAAAAAGGTCCTGTGAAGTCTTCATTACACCAAATGTATAATTATTTTTCCTGATTTGAGTATTTAAACAGAACTTCCCACACAATTTCTGTTTGTCTCTATTTACCAGGTATGCTGACTCTTTCATTTCAGTATTTTAAAAGTTTGTGTTTCCTGCTAAACAATTGTGTAAGCAAAATTGGATTGCATTTTTTGCAAATTGCTACACAGCAGATAAGTGATCAGTTTTTAGTTTAAAAAAAAAAAAAAAAAAACATTAAAAAAATCTCCTATTGTGAGATTAACATTTTAATTGTTTCGAAATAATTCTGGTCACTTTGTGCAGAAGCACTATAATGCATACATGCAGACAACCTTTGACTAGGAGCCTTAACATGACTACATACACACACACACACACACACACACACCATCCCTAAACTATGACAAAAGTAGCTTATGGGCCTCTTCAGAAACTGTTGCTATAAACAAGCGTTGACTAGAATGGCCGCAATAAGCTCCAGTGGCCATGTTGGAGCCATAGCATGTAGCAGATGTGCACAGCAATAGACATATTTAGCTGCAAATAAAGTAGTTTATATTAAAAAAAAAATAAAATCTAAATTTATCATTATGCTAAACTTTTTATATATGATGATCTCTAAATATTGGGTGTGATTATCTAAACCTGAAAAATATGGTTGCGGGTGGATGGAGGGGGGATAATTTCGATTATTGAGTATACGTTTGAGCTCATCCATGCATCACCAACAGACATACAGAGACAGGTCATTCATCGATCCATCTATGAATGACAAACACACACGCACCAAAAACCTTTAGATGGTTTATACCATTGAAAATGTACACATTCTCCCAACCATGTGTTAGAGCAACATATGTATTATATTACATATGTTATGGCTTTATACAGTTGATTAACCCCCCAGTACCTAAAACCAACTACATAGAGACCTACCTCTTGACCCAAATTTGCATTTAGAAAAAAAGACTGTAGCGCAGAATTTTTGCATAATACAAACCCATCTCAGCAGAAACACCTTTCTTCCATAGGTTACCAAGAGGCATCGGTTTCTTCTCTTTACTGTGAAAAGGGAGTGGAGGAACACCCTGCTTCACTCTGGGAGGAGCCAGGAATCCCATTTTGCTTTTCTTTGGAAAGATGGCCAGTGGACCCACTGTTTTCTCCTGTTCCCATCCTGTTGATATAGGTCACATTTGTCAAAAACAGTAAGTGCAGGCATGCCTACCTTCCATTTAAATATTGAGATCTCAACTTTAGCATACATAGATTTTTAAATTGTGTTTATACTGCTCAAATGTGTTGTGGTAATCAATTACTAGACCTGTAAATGCTTACCCACTGAATCAAATCCCTCATCATCCTCTTGCGGGAGAATGGTATTCCTCCAGGAGGAAACGGGCTCATTTGCTGTTAGTAAAGAATTTAAGGAACTTCCAGATCCCCCTTGAATCCTAGGCTGAAATTTGTTGGGCTTTTGGGAAGTTGAGATCTCAGATTGCTGCAGTGTAGAACGGAAGGATGGTGCATAATCTTTTGTTGTTTGGCAGCTGTAACAAGTCCAGTCATTTCCATCTGCAGCCATCCAGCTTGTAGGTTAAAGGAGGAGAGCGAAACTTGAGGTTGGTTCTCCAAAGAAACCGAAGTATCAGAAAATATAATTTGCATGGTAAATTAGATGATTAAGTTATTTGTACTGGACAACAACAAACCAAGTATGAAAGCAAAGCTTCACACCTTCCATCAATAAAGGAGCATGCTTTATGAAAGGGGTTAACTACATCCATTACAGGGTAAGCTTGAAGACTGCAAGTAATGTATATCTGTTCAAACAAAGTGAAAAAAAATGCAGAATAATAAAAAAAAAAAAAAAGACATCAGAATTCAGTATGTACAATAAACGAATGCCACTCCCATTATCTCCAATATTATTGTTTTGAACCTGACAACATGTTTTATTAGGAATGCACTATATTCACCTCTGGCCTTGTCTCTAGGTGGAATTTGAATGCATCCAGTTGTAGTTGGAGTTTGTCACTCTGGACTCTAGGCAAGAAACGAGACTTTGAGCCTGTTGTCTGTCCATCCACCAGACAACTAATGAGGAAGAGAGGGGAAACAACACAAATATACTTGAATAATAAATTTCATTTGAGTAACGGGTGCTTCCCTGAAAACAAACACCTTGATGAATGTACCCACCCATGATTATCAATAAATGTGTATCTGGGGACGGAGTTCACATCTGGAGTGGCTGTGGCAACACAGCTTTCAAAATATATGTTGAGGTTCGTGTGATGACCCAGAATAACTGAGGCTTCTATGTTTATGTTGTCACCCAGGAAGTACACAGAAGAAGCCCGTTCAGAGCGCCAATCACCTGTACCAGAAATAATGCAGACAAAAGTGTGACCATACTAATGTCTATTTTACTTAGACATGTAAACTGAAAGTTTAAAAAGTCTCCTTGAATAACAAATGGGCATGGACAACTACAAACTGCAACCATTAACCTGTCTACAGGTACATCTCAAAAAAGGTAAAATTTTTTGTTACTCGTTTCAGAAAGTGAAACCTATATATAAATTTCAGTCTGTGTAATCTATTTCAAGCCTTTATTATTTTTATGATTATGGAGTACAGATAACGAAAACCTACAATTCTGTGTCTCAATTTGAATATTGTGAAAATGTTCAATATTGGAAAGTCACACCCTAATTGACCTCAAAACACCTGCAAAGGTTTCCTGAGCCTTTAAATGATCTCTCAGTCTGGGTCAGTAGACCACACCATCATAGGGAAAACTGCTGACTGCTGACAGATGTCCATAAGACAGTCACTGACACTCTCCACATGCTAAGTTAATTGCTAAAGAAGCTGGTTGCTCACAGTGCGCTATATTCAAGCAAATTCATAGAAGGTTGAGCGGAGGAAAAAAAAAAAAAAAAAAAAAAAGTGTGGTAGGAAAAGGTGCACCAGCAAAAGTGATAACCACAGCTATGAGAGCATTGTCAGGCAAAATCCATTTAATAATTTGGGGGAGCTTCACAAGGAGTGGACTGGACCAGCTTGACATAAGGAATGCGACATTTGTAGCCTGTGTATGTGTAGTGGCTCTTGATATGCTATCTCCAGCCTCAAAGACAACAATAGAAGAGTCTTACCTGGGCTGTGGACAAAAAGAACTGGACTGGTGCTCAGTGGTCCAAAGTCCTCTTTTCAGATGAAAGTAAATTATGCATTTCATTTGGAGAAGGAGTGGAGAGGCACAGAAACCATGTTGCTTGGGCTGCCATGTCATTTGCTGGTGTTGATCCACTACAATTTCCTGGTAGATGACTGTTTTGACTGTAGACTTCAGAAAACGCAGAGCACTTCTGCTGACAAGCTTTATGGAGATGCTGGTTTCATTTTCCAGAAAGGCTTGGCACCTGCCCACACTGCCAAAAGGTACCAAAAGCTGGTTCAGTGACCATGGTGTTACTGTGCTTGACGGGTTCAAGTCAGACAAGTCTGCTGGCCAGTCAAAAATCACCTTTATTAATATAGCGCTTTTAACAATAGTGTCAGAAGCACTGACACGCTGTTCTCCAATTTGATCATGTTCAATGTATAAATGACAAGATTGAAAAAACGGCATTCAATAATGAAATGCTTTTTTGAAAATTGAGTGTTTTTAGTGTTATTTTACTTTGTTTTCCATTTATTCCATGTAGTGTCAATTTCCTTCAAAATGCAAAAATTCCATTCATAGTAATTGCAGTAACATTTATACAAGAAAAAAAAAAATATATATTATATATAGAAAAAAAATATATATATATATATATATATATATATATATATATATATATATATATATATATATATATATATATATATATATATATATATATATATATATATATATGAAGAATTTTTTATGACTTTAAACTGTGATAAAGTGAAGCCATACACAAAAAAAAAAACTCCTTGAAATTTCACTCTGCGTAAAGAATCTATAATATATGGGTTTCACTTTCTGAATTGAGTGACAATATTGACCTTTTATGATATTCAATTTCTTTTTTTTTTTTTAAGATGTACCTGTACATGCTAGAATACTCATAACATGTCAAAATGAGTCCTTGGCAGACTTTTAGAACCTAATTTCAAAAAAATTAAACTGTGCTTAAATTGTGCACATACTTGTCATTAGCTTTAGTGAAAACTGTAACTCCTCCATTGCAGAATGTGTCGAACTGTAGGGAATCCATGTTGGTTTAATAGGGTTACTGGTAACATCAAACTTTCTGAAAGACAAGGACACAATATAAACGCTCCATCTCTAGCAGAGCTTGCACTACACAACGCTCCTCCCCAGTCCTCTTACCGACTGTAATAACATTCTATGGGAACTACTGCCTGCTCAAGGCGAACCACTTCATCTGGAGAGGGTCGTGGAGTGAAGACAAGGAGGTTGGTGTATATAAGGGAGTCATCTGTAATCTGAACAAAAGACAAGCAGATTGAAACCATTACATTCTATAGATACATAAATATTTTCTCAGCCAGAATCAAACAAAAATCAACCAACCATTAAAAATAAAAAAAATGTAAAAAAAAAAAAAAAAAAAAAAAAAAAAAAAAAAAAAAAAAAGTTTGCTGAACGAGTGTGCTACTGATGCACACCTATATTTTCCTCTGACGGAATTGGAATGCAGTTTTCTAAATCACGTGATTAAAATATTTTGTTTTGCAGGACATGATAAAATGGATGGTTAAATTTTAACAGCAAATGCAGTGACGCTAAAGCTGAGCTACACAATCACTGCACCAAAGATTACAGAAATACAAAGACTGTTCACTCATAACTATGTAAAAAAAAATATAAAAATCCAACAAACTGGTGGTACAGTTAAGCCCCCTAAATGAAAGAGCCAATCTTTAATTAGTGAAGTCATGGCTTCACTGTAGTTGCCGTTTGATTTCAGTACATTTCTTTAGATGGGACTTGGTCTTGTTTGAGCTGCCCGAAGTTAACAGACTTTCTTTGAAAGGGACTTTGACTGCACATGTCTACTGCATTACGGCTCTAATGCAGCTACTGGAGTTCATTGTGGCCATAGGGCTTGCGTTTATAACAACTGCACGTTACTGAAGCTGCCAACAAGAGACTTTCATAGCATTTAATGATTTCTGAGTGGAGGACAGAACATAACCTTGGCAAATTTGCATTTCTACTTCAGTGTCGCTGTACAACCACAAATTGCCACTCTCAGATCTGGCAGTACAACTACAAATCCTGGAACTTTGGCTTTTGCTACTCCTTTTGCAAAACTCACTTGTGCACATTAAAGTAAAGCTGGGGGCGGGGCAGGGCAGGGCTGGACTAAGAATTAAGACCATGTCTGACCAATAAACAACACCAGGCATTGGGACTTGGGTTTAACCAAACTAAAAAGGGTCAATTATATAATTTCAAGTTTTGTTACTGATTTACCTTCATACATCAGAGCCATGAGGGGCAATAGTAAAACAACACTGATTAGACTAATACAGTCAGAAGATTTGTTTATAAATCAGCAGTTCACAATTAAAGCATTAACATGAGCTCTACGCCCTTCAAACTATATGTTTGTGATATTCAAGGGTCAATTTGACCATGTAGCAAATCTGCTTATTAAAGGGAAATAAAATAATTACAATTAAGATTAATTGCAGTTATTTATATCAGCTGGCAGTACTAACTGGAGCAGAATTATATTGGCATCAAGAAATCTGTTAAGTGAACATTTATTGTAAACTCAAACTACGGTTTTCTGTGGCCATGAAAAATCCATAAATGCATTGGAGCACGTAGCAAGACTTAATCATAAAGGGACATTAATTTGCAAGGCAGAACCAGGAACTCATGTAATTTCTGCACAAATGTTTCATTAACTAAACGCTAATTCATAACTGAACACACAAATACTCATACATGGGGAACGTGCAAAATTAAGCTATGGAAAGTCAGTTAACCACCAACAGCGCTGTTTATAACAGGTCTACAATTAATACTAAACGTTTCGATACTTGCATTGCCTCTTTGGTAAGGGTCCAAATGAAAGACTTGATGGTTCTGAAGTTTTGGACCTGCACTCATGTTCTTCTTGGTTTGAGGAGTGATGAATTTCAAAGTTGTCCACAATTGGGAGTTTCTTTCCAGGTAGAAGGTGATCAGAGCTAAGAGAGAGAGGTCCGATGATCTTTTGTTGAATGGAAAGTCAAAAGTTAAGGGTTGCCTCATCTTTTTATCATCTCCAAGAACTACAGATCTGGTTGCATTCATTCAAAGATGCGTTCTCCTGTAAATTTAGACAAAGTCCTTTAAAAGGACAATATAAAATGTCTTTACAAAAGAGGAGCGGAGTTCTGTCCCCATTCTTTTAGGCCATAAACAAATGTTATCAGTTGGTTGCGGGTGGAAACCAGAGTCCTGTTCTGCCTTTCTGATGTTTTAGCTGTTTTCCAGGGAAGGGTACCAAGACTCAGTTTTAGTGGCTCCTTTGGTTGGGTAAAAGGGGGAATTAAAGATTTGTTAAATATAAACAAGTTGTTGGGGTCTGAGTGGTTCAAAGGCTACAACTAAACCCTAGAGTGCAGCCTGGACGAGGGGACGGGGTGCACATGTTGCTTCTCCTTTCCCCCTTTTAATGGTTTATAATACAGCAAAGCTTATTGGTGTATATGCTTGAGCATGCAGTCTTTAACATACAGTTTTATGAATGATCTATGCTGTTTGTACTGCAGAAATTTTGAAACCGCAGCGATTTTAGTTAGAATCAATAAGATAAAATTTCGTTCAAATGCCTGGTGATGGCAATCTCAGAGTACTTCAAACAGAGCTGTGCTGCTCATGACATTGTGTGAGACACGACTATATAATTCATCACACTATGCTAAATGAATTCAGATTTTATTGCGCTTTTCACAAAAAAAAAAAAAAAAAAAAAAAAAAAAGATTTAGCTTCTTATAACATTTGTATATTCATATATAGGCCTACATTAGGATCAGTGGATAAGCACCAGTCAAACTGGCAAGTCTTTAATTCTTTAAATGAACAACTATGGCGACAAAAGACAATACCACCAAATAGCCCTGCATCAGCATAAAGTGGGGTTTCTATGCATAAAGGAAATAAAAACCTTGAACCAATATATTTTTGCATTTTAAATGTTTTTGTTTACTAAAACAGCCGTTACTAAACCTGACCTACAGCAGATAATAATCATCATTTATAATGCTACATTTGTATTTATTTTATAAGAACCTATATGCACAAATTACTGATGAGAAAGAATGAACCAGGATCACTGTTATATATAAAATACTCATCTTAGATTTTAAGTTATTATAGTCTTTAATAAAATATTAAAAGACTAATGAAGGTTTCTTTTACTCCTTAAAAATAAAAACACACGATGTGGATACATACATAGATTTTTAATATCTGCTGTCACATGGACAATTACTATAAAAGATAGGAATCTTTAAAAATTAAGAATATTAAAACCAGCTGCCTGTGTTCCTGTTTTTTGTGCAGATCCTCAGTGAAGTATGAATGAAGCACTATTCAGCTGGAAGAACCTAGAACAGGTGCTTTGCTAGACCCCTCCCTGATAGCACAATTACATGTAGGAGACGTCTATTTCATGTCTGCATTTACACCTGCAAGATTACTTAGGTTGTTTGCTCATCTGCAATATCTATTGGACGTCTTCCTTTAGAGGTCAAACAGACACCTTTAAGAGGTTTATGATTTAGAATGTATGTGAAACTGATATCTGGAAGTTGTCTGCAAAATGTTTGTAGACAGCAGATGCTTTCCAGATCAAAAGATCTTTAACAGACATCTTGCAGACATACGTGTGCTATCTGGGCTTTTACGGGACAATTTGCCCCAGTATAAATCTCAAGTTTACATTTTAAGAGTTAAATTTACACGGATAATCACAGCAAGAAAACTGGTCTATATAGAACGTAGAAAACTAACTCAAGCTTGTAAATACGATGCAGTTGCACACTTTGACCAAAACAACAAACTTGTGTCGCCTGTCCTTAAGCACGGAAATAAATCCCTGCTAATGGTTACGTCAAAAGAAAACTTGACGTGTCCTGAAAACGTGAAGCCCGTCAGTTAACAGAAAGCTACTTACACTAACTCTACCCATAAACATACCGTTACTACAAAAGATTAACAAGTTCAGTGGCATAGATGGTAAGTCACACACCTACAGTGCAGTTGGTCAGGCCGTCTCTGCCTTGCATGCCATGGCTATCCTGTAAGTCCACCAGGTCAAAGCGTTCAAACAGCTTTCTCTTTGGGCAATGAAGTTCAAACCACTATGCCTTGGGAAGGCAGTGCCCACATTAGTGGCCCGGAAGTGCCACCTATGGCTCAACCTGGCAGAAAAGGACATTGAGAAGGTTTGCTTTCTTGATGTTCTCTCAGGCTGGGCTGTTTGGCGAAACTGTCGAAGACTTCGCCAAGCAGTTCTCAGCAGTACAATGGCACACTGATCCAGCATGTCCTGCTCCAGCTGCCACAACTCTGCCGTGGGCCCCGCCTCAGCCTGTCTGTCGCCGAGGGCACCCTCCTGCGGCTTCCACATTTGCTCTGTCCCATGCTGAGACCCTGTCAGCCAAGCGAGTTGAGCCTCCCGCAGGAAAGTATTTTTATCTTATCTGAGGAACAATGGCTTGGCTTCTCCAGCAGCAATGTACTCACTTTTGGTCCCTGTGGGCGCCAAGGTCAGCAAATTTGCTCTGGGAAGGTTACGACCTTGCATAAAATTTGTCTGACACGCTGTGGCCTGTCAGCATTCATAGTGCTCTTGGTTGTGACAGGGTTAAGGTTGTGCCGTTTTCCATAGGACCCCAGTCTGTCATGACAAAACCCGTAGTGACTGACAGACAGGGAACGCCTTTGGATACGCATGTAACCGTCATTCTCTTACGGCAGGAACAAATGTTATGTCCCCTTACCACAACCTAGAACCATTGCTAGGGGCCAGGGGAGGTCTCTCAGTTCCTCAGAAAAACCCGACTAGTGGTTACACCTCTTGCCCATTTATACCCATCTGACGAAGAGTGGCTTAGGATTGACAACTTGCCAAATTTCCCCTTTTAACCCGAGCTAATCAGGGCTCCAAGCAAGACCCCAGTCTGTTGTCAACATTGCCGTTCCTTCCATTAGGGAAAGAGGGTTACCTATGTAACAGGTGTTTTTCCCGTCACACTAATAATTCCCTCCTAAAAACAAATCAAACTAAAAGACAATTTGAAGAGGAATCATTTATATATCATTTTAAAGGGGTCTTTACATTTTACAGTTACAGAATATTAGTGATCAGATTTAGACCATTCTTCACAAAATTCTTTATAATAAACAGGGGAGGGACTTAATTTCTCAATTTGTGATTATAGATTACCATGACTTTTGCGTCAAATATTTAAAATATAAAACCAATGTCACATCCACATTGAAGCCTTAAGTGGACATCAACAGTCCCACCTAAGCATCATTCTTCTTGCTAACAAAGTGGCAAAAGGTGATCAATTTTTTTTTTTTTTTTTTACCTTGTTTGTCAATGATATTGTGTGTTCTAGTACACACACAAAAAAAAATTCAGCACTGGGTTTTATATCTAAATTTAAATATTAGTGCCCAATAGTCACTCAGCTTTTAACAAGAGTAAAATGTGGAAAAAAAAAAAAAAAAAAAAAAAAAAAAAAAAAAAAAGTCAGCTTTTTCACTTTTACATAGTGCCCACACGTCACCAACATCAGGGTATATTCTGGGAAGTCAACATTTATAGTAGGCAATTAAATGGTCAATTAAAACTAATCATACAGTGGGTACGAAAAGTATTCAGAACCCCTTACATTTTTCACCGTTATTGCAGCCATTTGCTAAAATCTTTTAAAAGTTCTTTTTTTTTCCCCCCTCAATGTACACACAGCACCCCATAGTGACAGAAAAACACAGAATTGACATTTTTGTCATTTGTTGCGTTTTAAATGCAGCATTTGAGATAAAATGGCTGCAATAGGATTTGTGCATCTGCTACTGACTCTCATTTAATCTTTATCCAACAACAAATTAAAAAAAAATAAATAAAAATATATTTTTTTTGGAATCATGTAAACATTACAATGTCATCCCACTGCAAATGTTTTTTTAAAAAGCAAACGTTTGAGATGTCATGAATTATGAGGCCACTTAAAAGACTACAGTTAGCTAGATCTCTGCACTCATTTAGAAAATAGTTGGAAGAGCAGAGAAAAGGAAGGCTAGTTTAACTTACTATTTTGGAAAGTAGGCTAGTGGGACATTTCATAGTGTCCCATACGCAAGGATAAATGTTGGCTTTTGACCGGTCAGCCATCAGCAAAGATATGTAATGATTACTTTTTTTTTTTTACTTTTAGTGTGCAGAGTAAGAGAAGCCATGTAAGCCAGTTCTACTCAAAAACCAGCGCAATCCCAAGTCAGACCAGCACAGCCAAGACCAGGTCTTTTCAAAGTCATAATAGGAAAATGCTTGTTATGATGATTAAATATTTGGTAGAGTAGGTTGGTATTGTGTGTCACTCACTGTTTGCAAAGAGCAAAAATGAACCAAATGTACTCCCCGTTGTCATCCAAGGTGTTTATGTCCTTTCAGGAATATTCCCATATAGTGGACTTCAAAATCAATCATCAAAATCATGGGCACCATTGAAGTTGAAAGAGAAAATCAGATGGATTTATAGTCATACCCAAACTGTATTCATGTACAGGGTGCACACAGCTAGACTACATGAGCATAACACAAAATAACCAATTATTTTGCTAGATAAGACCTTTATTCCTCAGCTGGGAGCTCTTTGAAGCTGCATTTAAACTGACTTTTGGAAGAGCAAAAAGTTAAATTGAGTTAATTTGACATGATTAAACAGTAAAGACCATATGTCATTTTTTTTAAAAACACAATTGCAATTGTTAAAATGATAGGATTTTTTTTGGTTGAACTATTAAAATTAATTCAATACTCGCACTAATGTCGTTCCAAACCAACAAGACTTTTGTTCATCTTCACACAACAAATTAAGATATTTTGAATTGAATGGTATACATTTCAGTGTAAGGTCCATTGCAGTCTATGGGAGGATTTTGGAATAAATCCAAAATATTTTCATTTGTGTCTTGAAACTGAATGAGAGCATTACAGGTTTGGAACAACATGAGGAGGAATTAAAATGGCAGGATTTTAATTTTTGGGTGAACCATCACTTTAACATTAATCTTATTTATGAAATTATAAGACTATTGAATATTAAAATGACTATAGCATAACATAGCTTATTTGAGTTTAAGGCCCATGTTTGTTTTTTTCTAATTCTTTTAAAGATTACGTTTTATGCTAACAAGAAATTCTTTACCTAGCAGGCTTTGAATGAAGCATGGTTTATGGTATTTATGGTAAATGAATTTCAAATTCAAGGTTATCAACGAAAACGGGGACATTTTGATTTTGTTCCTTAATGAACAAAAGACATTTTTGCTCAAAAGCACATGCTCTTGCTGAAAATATAGAAAACTTAAAGATGTGCTGGGAAAAATGTGGACGCAAATGAACTTGTCATTACTAAAAGAGACTTCCATTACATTATCACAAGAGTGTCCATCACATAGCCAAAAAAAATAATCATCCCTTCACAGATCACGAAACGCTTGTAGAACTCCAGCAGCTAAATGGAGTCAAAATGGGACACATTCTGCACTCTCGTTTCAGTCCCACCAACATTGAAAGCATTGCGAAAAATTCTCTTCAATTGTGAACAACACTGTTAGCTCCTCAAGCAAACAAGCTGTACTAATAGATGAAGCTTCCACCTTGAGTAGAAAAACCACCTTGTTAACATCAAAGCCTCTGTCCTAGGTGAACCACCAGAGTTCATATTTCTTGATCTAGTGGAACTTCAGGACCAGACATCTGAAGGAATAGCTGATGCTTTAATGAGTTGCCTAACAAAAGTGGCTAAAACAAAACTGGGTATCTTTTTGTCTCAGATGGTGCTAGACACACTCTGGTGTATCAACTAAATTGAAAAGAGCTTTCAAAACCTGCTCACTGGGTACTGCATGAATCATAGGTTAGAACTGGCAGTTTCTGATGCTGTAGATAAATGTTACTGCTATAAAATACACGAGTCTTTGTTGAAAACTTGCACAACATCTATAGCAAGTCAAACAAAAACCAGAGAGAGCTTTTAGAATCAGCAGCCGAGGTAAGCTCTCAGGTTCTTAAAATTAGCCAAATCTTAGATGTTTAATGGGTTGCCAGCAGTTTTTGGACTGTTCAGGCTGTCTGACCTGTCTTACTGCTTACTTGTCAGACACTTTCCGTACCAACTGTATAATGCTGTAATTTGACTTAAGATTATTAGGAGACTGCAGAATTTTATCCAGCAAACAAGCAGATGGTAAACCAGGAAAAGTTGAGCTCTGAGCTTGAATAAAAGGCTTAAACAAAAACTGGTGGGATTGTGGTCAATTAAATTTTACTGAAAGGTCACTAAAACTAGCAAAAAAAGTGTCATCTATACAGAAATCACTACATCTTGCGAAGTCTACCCTCTGCCACTGTACATTTGGAATCTGCCAGCAGGGAACAAATGGTTGTTACAGAGAGGGATTACCGTAGAAAAAAAGGGTAGGTTTATGTCTTTGTCTAGACTGGGACCATATCCTAAGTACCACTGATCTTGAAGAACATGTAGAAGGAGAAAATGGTAACTTCATTGTTATCAGCATAGAAAGCGATGAAGTATTAGAAGGCAGCTATTCTTACAGCTACATTAATACTCCAGCTATTATTCTGTGGGATAACTGTGAAGTAGTTACATTTGATTTGCCTGGTAATGAGTCACTCACCTTTAAAGTAATAACATAAGTACCCATTTTCCACATACTACACATTATTGTTTCTCCTCTGCATCGATTTGAACAAAGCTCATCTTTCTGCTCTGTGCATTGTGATTCGCCAAATGATGCAAGCGCTTGGAGGAAATGTTATACCTCTTACCATAATGTGATGCTGTGTCCTGGCAAAATAACACCAATGCCTCTATTGTAATAGATTTTATAGTTTTTGTCGGCATATAAATTACGATTATAATGACTCTGTACTGTCTTTTTACATGTAGTGCGGCATCGCGCCACCTACCATATCTACATTTGTGATCAGAGAAACAAGCGCTACCCTTCACTGCTCAAAACTTACATTTGAATAGCAAGTAGTTAAAAAGTAGCAGGTCCTTTTAATAAGAAAAATGAAAGGTTGAAGCACAAGACAGCCAGAAGCACCTTGCAGAGTTGGAACCGCTTCATTTTATAGCCTCTATGCACAGCCAGCATAGGCTGCTCGGCAGGTTTTAGGAATCAGTCCTTCATAAATATGGTGAAACATTGATTGTTGAACTATTCTGAAACGCTGTACAACTTGAGCACTGATTTCTAGCAGTTATACTTTCCATGACAATGTTGGTGGCAACATTACAGCGTGAATAATAGTTCCTTCTGTGCAACTTCAGGGATCTTATCCATGCACTAACAGCTTGTAACATACCAAAGAGAAAGGAACATTCGAAATTGCATGATATGACCCTTTTAAATGTAACAGGTATGACAGTTTAGGACTACTAGAAAGTTTTAGTTACTAAATCGGTGAATCTGTGTTTTCATGGTGGGAGTCACACTTCATGACTGAATATGCGTTGGAAGACTTTAAATTAGAAATTGGATTACCCTATTGAAGGTGAAAAGGAAACTACTGTTCCTTTATTTTTTTCACTATACATAATATTTGAGTGAAGAAAAAAAAAAAGGAGGGGGTTCTCATGTATGGCGGCATTATAACAACAACAGACATCCATAATCACGCCTCTCTAACAATATAACCTCATTAAAGACCGTTTCCATGGGCAACGACATAAGCCATCCGCCATATTGTAGCGGTCTGATTTGAGGTCATTCGCCAATTACATTTAAATTAGTATTCTAAAAATGTCACAATCCTAAACATGTGTCCCATTTCAAAGACTGCATCCTTCAGAGGACAGATCATTCTAAAGATTCGGTCTACACAGACTTCTAAGGACGCTCTAGAACTTCACAGGATTTCCTGAGTTTGAGAAGAGAGCTGCCATAGTGGTTAATAAAAATGGAGAAAATTATTATTATTATTATTATTATTATTATTATTATTATTATTATTATTATTATTATTATTAATATTACTTCTAATGGTCAAATTACAGTTTAAATGATTTTAATAATAATAATAATAATAATAATAATAATAATAATAATAATGCAAGTATTAAAGATAACTCAACTAAGGTTGCAAATGCACGTAGTTTCACCTCAATAGGTTATTGGTAGTTACTGAAAGCAGATACAAACAATGTTTTTATTTACAAATCGTGTTTTGCCAAAGTAAACAATTTACAGTAATTATTCATGCGTTTTATTTATACGTATCAATTTAAAAGATAGAACAAAAGCACAGATCTTACTTGGCTTAATTTACAACTAGATCCAATAACCGCAATTTTGTTTGAATAAAAGTCCCGTCTTCACCGGCGCGCGCTATGAATTCTGGGATATGGTAGGCTGCGTGTCCACATGATGGATCCTTCAGTTTGCCGGTGAAAGTGCGGGAAGCATTTTAAGTCGCGTTTGAATTACTGCAGCCTTCGTCGCGTCGCTATGACGTAATCGGCCTTCAACCGGTCCTTTGAAGGAGGTAGCCTATGAATTGGGACACAGTTTCTGTATGGTCCTCTGTGGCGCTGTTTGCCGTATATTGCTCTGTTTTTACGGCTTATGAACGCTTATTATCATGTTGAGTACACCGCGTGCATGTGCGCTTTTAACTCAATGAGAACGAAATTAAACTGAACGCCAAGCTTTAATGTCACCCCCTTAAACTCTTTCCCCTCCGCAAAGTACGCCCACTTAAAAAAAAAAAACATTTTTAAAAACTGGTGAGAACCAACCTACAGGGGGGTTTCATGACCCATTAACTGTCGTGAGAATATCTGAAATTGCTGTGTGGCCACGTGTTAAATTATTCTAATTCCATTCAGTAGACCCAAAGCACACCCACAACATGCATCTACAAAGATAATGAATTGCTCATACCCAGCGTTGAGTGCCACAGTCGGTGAGCTCGGACGTTATGATGTACTCGTTTGTGGAGAACGCGGTCACTTTACAAGAAGGAACGAACTGATTGTCGGCTCCAAGCCGCAGCTCTGAAGCATCCACAGGCAGACCGACGTCAAAGAGGTCAGCCTTAATGGCGATTTCCATGTAGTTCTCGTGACAAATCACCGTTACAGTTTTGACACGTGTGAGCTGTCTGCCGGGAGAATCTTTCAATTGATTCGAAAGCTGCTTAGTTTGGAAAGGTTCGCTCATCTGCGACCGGCCGAATAGATCGGGTATACGGGGGTCAGAGTCTAGAGGAGATGTTCTAACATCACTAAACTCTACTATCACAATTACAACTAGAAGAGACAAGATTACATTTTCTGTCATCGTTCTCATTTAATTAGAGAACAAAATGTGCACGTTAACCCTGCATCACCGAGCAAACTTTCGGCCTACTTCTGCTCCTTTAAATGAACAATTAGCCCATTTTGAACCGGTTCAATAATTACGGGTTAATTGGGCGCTGCGGTGCTGAAAGTCTGGCAATAATTAAAGACAAATAAAAAAAAACCTCCCACCTACACAAAAAGACTGGAAAAAAGCATTATGCATTATCTTTTCATACATGCGAGTCGTGGTTTTTGCTATATATATATGAATGTGTTTACGTTTTTATGTTGACGGGTTATTTTTGTTGTATTATTGTTTATTTTAATTAGAAAAGCGCTTCTACAAGATTATTTATTTTTAGCATTTCAAAAAGGGAATGTCATATGTCAATGTGTATTTATCACAAACATAATATAAAAACAATGTTACTCTTTTGGAAGATAGCATTTTGATTATTGTAGGCATGACTAGCTGATAGCGGGAATCTACTGCTGCAGACTCGGCAATCGATGTCTTGGAAGATGCATATGAATCAAACCTATATGCTTTTCTTCTCTCTCTCTCTCTCCCTGCGTGAATTATTAGCTGCAGTTTATAGTACATCTTTTGTCATCTTATTTATCAAGATTATACAAAAAACGGATGAAACGCGTTTCTTTGTAAACACGTTTATGTGAGATCAAGATTTGAATGTAACGTCGCATTCTCAGGACCTTCCGGTAAATTCAAAATGGCGGATTTTCGGAAAAATGGTTCGGAGCTAAACAGGGTAGATCAAGTATAAATACAGAAAACAACAAACAATACATCGGATAAATTAACAGTTAGCTGTACTGATACAAAGTGAGCAGCCGTAAACAAGGGATTTGCTTGTTTTATTCGAGTTTTATCGTTTTAACTTTGTAGCATCCTCTTTTAAAGGTAAGAACGACATGCAGTTCATTTCAGCTTTTGTGCCATTTTATTGCAGGACAAGTATGATCAACTCCAGTTATACATGATCTGCTTAATAAGTCTTAAGACATTTAAATATGTGCCTATACTACTTTGTGACAGCGTAGTGACCGTATTAGTGTTAGAATACTGTACTTTGTGAAACGTGATTTAATAACTTGTGTTCTTGAAAACCCGTCGATTCGAGTAAACGTTTTCAGACGTTAAAGCTAGTTTTATTATTTTATTTTTTTGTAAAAAACAAAAATGCCTTTGTAATAATCAGCAACTGCTATTAACTGTGAATGTTTGTTTTATTGTCAGCCATATAACTTTATTCAAGTTGGTTCCAGTTGAATTTAGCAATACAGAATTAATGCATTTTAATTTTTGTGAATTCCAGCGTAATCATATTGTTATGGAGTACAGAATGTTTTTGGGGATTTTTTTGCCTGCTACATTAAACTGGCACGTTAGATTTGTATTTGCACTACTAGCATTTTTTACTGCCAGTGTATGTGTGTAAGAAATGATATACTGGTAGCTTAATAAAAAAAAATGTAAGTAATTTTACTGTCCCCTCTCATTGTTAATGTCCGTTTGATTGCTTGCAATATAAGCTGAAGTAGAAGTTTCATCAAAAATATCTAACAATATAAAAGAGATTATCTTATCAGTTATTTAGTTGCGCCCTGGAATCTGCTGTTTTATATCATTATAATTATCATACTTGGTGTCTTTTAACAAGGATGCAAGCAAGGTATTTGGATTCACAGTTGTCAGAATAATAGCTAAGCATTTTTCTGTATTTTTGTAGCAGAGCATGTCAGAAACAAGTGCAGAAGAAGTAACAAGCTAAGCAAGCGTGTCACAGATTACTCAGGAATATTATTAAAAGTAATTTATTTGTACTGACTAATACTGACTAATAAAGACATTTCAGTGATGGGAACAGTGGTAATATTATCAGAGTAACAGGCCATAGTCATTCTGCCTAACAGATATATTAATTTAAAAATAAAACCATGTACTTATTCTGACCTGTATTTATTCAAATACAAAATTAATGCAAAATATTACAGATTTCACATTTTTGCTATTTATACGTCTAAGACTATAAAAAGCCATTTTTAAATTGTAATCAAAATGTCAGCCGATTATTCTGTAGTTTTCTTGTTAGTGAAAAGTTATTAATGTCAGTTACTTGAAATGTGAATATATCTGACTGAAATAAAGTTGTGTTGCTGCTGCAGAGTGAGACATGGCAGAGGAGCGCAGACAGAAGCTGTGTTCGGTGATCTTGCCCACAGAATCCATGAAGGCGATGGCGGAGTCAGTGGGAGTGGGCTCCCTGCAGGAAGACAGCTGTCTGGCCCTCAGTGAAGAGGTCAGCTACAGGATCAAAGAGATCACCCAGGTATTTACAATTTCAGTTAGGAAATTACTTATATTTCTTAGGAAAGTTGTAGTTAATGCGGACGACATGAACAATTTGTAAAAGTTTTATATATTACATGATTATCATTTTCCTTTTTAGTCTAGTTATCATGATAATATATTAAAACAGATATGTAGTGGCACCCATTCATTTCGCTAGACTACTCTGTTACACTATGAAAGCAAAATATTTGGACACTTATCATAATAACTCAACAGTTTCTGGTACGTGTTTAAGATCTGTCACTTGAGCTATATTTAAAATTGCAGTTGTGCCTAAGAGCTTACATCAAACAACAGAAGCCTGCCAGTTAAATATATATATTAGTGCATCGTCTGGGTCAGGTATGAATCTGTATTACATCATAGTAGAACCTCATCTCATTTCATAGTAACTGCAGAGATTTCCATTTTCACATGCCTGTCTGCCTGTTGCACTTAATTTTCGTATTTTTTGGGGCAGATAATTAAAGCATTTTACAAATGTGTTTTTTTTTTTGGCTGAGCCAAAACACTCCACGTTGTACCACAAAAAGCGCTGTGATGTACCTGTTTTAAACACCTGTTTTATTTAAAGTCAGAACCTAAGGTGGACAATGATTGTTATTAGATAAAATCATACGATAGCTGGTGGTTATAACCAGTTGATAATATAACTATTAAATCAACGTGAATTATTTTCCATTGAGGAGAAAACACAAAAACTGAAGGTGTTGTTGTAATATCTCGTACAGGACGCACTGAAGTTTATGCACCACGGTAAAAGACGCAAACTTACTACAGGCGACATTGACCACGCTCTTAAACTGAAAAACGTGGAGGTGAGAAAACTGTTGGTTTCCTCCTTATCTAAACCACAACATGAAGTTTTTTTTTTACGAATACTTTTGCCTTTAATACATCTAGTTTTTTTTATTAATTGTGCTTGTCTCCTTCAGCCTCTGTATGGATTTCAGTCTCAAGAGTTTATCCCATTTCGCTTTGCAAGTGGAGGCGGCAGAGAATTGCACTTCTATGAAGAAAAGGAAGTGGATCTTAGTGATATCATCAACACACCCCTCCCTAGAGTCCCTCTTGATGTTTCGCTCAAAGGTGATTAAGAATTATTTCTCATATTAAGCCTGATTATTTGTTATTTATGGCACTTTTTCTCTGTGTAGTATGGCTCTGCTCACTTGCTTTTTCACTGTGGTTAATATCACAAGTCGTGGGATTATAGACTGGTCACGCTGCCTTTACTGCTACTCACTGCTACTCAATTTGGCAAGCATGTGATTTGCTTCTATAGAGGGAAAATTAGAACAATGCTAGTAATTTATCTTGAAAACAATCAAAAAATATGTTTGCAAAATAAATATAAAGTTACAGTGAAATAATGAATTTATTGTTATGGTTGTTTAATGAATTGCATTCATTTTCATCCACATATGAAATTGGGTGGGCCATGGACGACCCGGCCTCACCCGTAGCTTTTCGACCAGGAGTAGGTCCTGACACGCACAATATGGTTGAGAATGTCTAAGGATGCTGATCCTAATTTTGTCATTGTCAACATGGATATGAAAATCTCCAACAATAGCCCCTTTCACACCAGAGAAACGTTTTCATAGTTCCGAGAACTATTTAGGGAAGTACCCGGAAGCTCATGTATTGAGCTAGAAACGATTTTAGTTCTAGGAACTCCTTTTATGGGAACTAAATTAGCTCCTACTTCAAAGTAAAAAAAAAGTTCTATAGTAGCTAGTGGCGTAAATGGTCACTGATTGGATGAACGTATGTGTACAGACTCAGACGCCTGCCATTTTTAAAAAGCCAGATAAAAAAAGTAAACACCATTTACCTGTTGCCTTTGTCTTTGAGAATATTGTTGTAAATTGTAACATGCAATGGGAGCCAAAATAGGGAGCACAACTTAGCTGCTGTCAAGCGACAGAAAGATTAAAAAGGCCTAATCTTTTAAAGATTAAAAGTTTAGCTTTATATTTTTGACCCACATCCATGAAGAATTGCTGAGAAAAAAGTGATTATCACTCCAAGTAGCTGCTTCACAGTGTGCCCAGAGAGGAGGGATTCCTCTGTATTATAAAGTTTTTCATGACAGGTACAGCCAGTTAGCAAGAACAAGTGGCAAATCCCAGGATGGTAATGCACAAATACACACAGCAAGGCTGGTGACAGAGTGGTGTGATGAACATGAACATCTCCCATGGCCTGCACAGTCACCAAATCTAAATATTATCGAGACAGTTAATAATGTCCTTTTAATAAAGTTAATAGCTTTACCATTATTTTAAGCTCAAAAGGAAAACATTCACATGACATACAAAGTGATGATGCTTGTGTGTATTTGCAGTACACAAGTCGTGGTTAAGAAAACTGCTATATTATCACCATGGTAAGCAGTGAGGAGACCAGAGCAGATTACAGTGTCTGACAAAGAACTTGAAAATTCACACACCTCTTTAACATTTTTTTGTTACAGGGTAAACTTGAACATCATTAGTGCCAACATGAAAAACAATCTTTGTAAATTTACGTTTAGCATTAGCCACAACATTGAAATTTGCCATTGGACTATGGTGACTGGTGTCTCTACTTTTATGTTCCATACAATAGAATCAGCTATAACTAGAGCGCTTTCATCAGGTTTCTCAGTGTTTGGTGTCTCCTCTGAGTTTATAATTACTTTATAAGGACATGTAGCTGTTATAAATGCACCGTAAAACACAGCTTCTTGGAGATTATTGCTATATAATAGCACAGTTGACAAGCTGACAACATAATGTAAAACCTCTGAAAATGGTTTTAAAAAGTTTTATCTGTTTTGCTGTAGTCTCATCACTTTAGAGTGTCACAGTGACCGTCATTTTAGTTTAATGAGTGACATAAAGAGACGCAAGATTATCTTTGTTGAGAACAGATGGGCACACACATGCCTATACAGCTCCCATTTCAGGCCAGTTTTTTTGTCCACAGAATGATTAAATTATATATGTTTTAAAATACTGAGTGTGAAAGAATACAACTATACGTTTCTCAGTATTTAGTAACTTAAGTGCTGCAAGCCATACATACAGCGCCAAACATGAAATGTACAAGTATTTTAAAGGAATTCCTTAGCATATTGAATTACTGTGGCAGACAACAACAGCATAACTTAACAACTTATATTTAGTTATACTGTTTCAATTCAGTCTATCTTTTTTCCCCCATTTTAACATGATTTCTATGGAGACCAGCCATAGACGTCTGGCAAGGTGGCAGTTTGTGTGCAAGCATTGAATAGAAGGTAGTCTGAATTAAATGGCCAGTCTGTTGATGTACGTATACCCCACTGTATAAATTAAATATAGATTAATCGTTGTTAAACAATACAAACATGTGTTGATTTGCTGGCTGTAAATGCAGGGCATCAAACAATAAATCTTAAGGAGTTATACCCAGAGTCATCTGCATTTGTTTGGAATTCCTATGATCAAAATGATCTTTCTAAATGATCTGACAAAATGTAATTACTTATAATCAAATGAATTAGTGAAACAGATTTAACATAGAATTACCACCACAATGAGAACATCACAAAAAATCCAAACACAGCAGACTGAGAAAAGACAGCTGTCCATCACTGCATTCAAGTGTAGCTGTACTCCAGTTGAACCCGAATTTATCTGATAACAAAATATAAGCTTGAATATTGCAATATTTATAAAAAAAAAAAAAAAAAAAAAAAAAAAGAGCCAATCTCTGCCAATGCCAATTTCTTTTAATCACATGAATTTTTAAATCAACAAGGTTTAAAAACGCATGCTTAAGATAAACTTAATGTTTTTACAAATTTGAGCAGACTCTTTCATGCTGACCCCTGGTCCATTAGGTACTTCTTATTGTTGAACCTTGATAAGATTTCTAAATTAAATGTGCTTTGTGAGGAGTGCTTTTCGCATGTTGCATTTCTTGTGTGTAAACATTATATTTACCTCATGAACAAGAAGTAAAATAACGTCTTTGTGTCTTTGTCTTTCAGCTCACTGGTTAAGTATCGATGGTGTCCAGCCTGCGATACCAGAGAACCCACCTCCAGGTAAGAGAGATTTCTGGATCATTTGTACGGGTAATAGTTTTATAAAAAATTTATGTGAAGGAATGTATATAAAGATAATTAAATTATATTATTTTTGCAGTTGGCTCGATATCACAATTTTGTTTTTAGTACGATCCAAGAGTAATATTTTTCTGTTATATGTTAAAACCATGCTTCAGTATTTGTGTAGTAAACAATTTGTTATTAAACGGAGACGGTCTCTGTAATCAAATCAACGATAATTGCTAGAAATTAAGTGTCCGCAAGCCAGAGGCTTACCCTTTTAAATAGTTCCTGTCTTTAACCGTTTTAAATATTCGCATGAAGTGACACTATCTTTATTCATCCAAAAAATTCTGTGCCATTCAGCATCATAGAGAAAATTCAGTTTTTATGAATGGACTCCGCCATCCACCTAAACCTATGACTCTAAAAATGTAATCACACTTCAGAACATTTAATTTCACAAACTTTGTAAACTGGACAAATCTAGCTGTGACATCTTGTGGGGTGTGCATCTAGAACTTTAATGGTGTTATTTAAAACTATGCTGCGCTTTGTGCATTCATGTTATTTGCTAGTGCTGTATGTAAAATGACTGTTACCTTGGCTTTTTTTGAACAATGAGATTCCCAGTGCATACAGTAGTTTAAGAATACTTAGTGCCCTGTTAGATACAGTGTTTACTTCCTTTTTAATTTATTGAATTTGGATGCAGAAAGTGTATTGCGCAAATCACAAAATCCTACTGGCCTTAATTCATATTGATCACTTTTCTTTGCTATGGTCTCCACTGCTAAAAGGAAATACTATCATGACAGAATTAACGATTCACCTAGCTCTCGAAAGCTTTTTAAAAAATCTTTCTCCCTCCTTTGTCATCCTCCTCCCTTTTCTTCATCAACTCTAACTGCTGACATCTTTACCACATTCATCATTAATAAAATTGCAAACCTCACTGCACAATTCTTCACACCACAAACAGTCAAACACATGCTACACTCTGAGGTAGAAGTTTCTAAACCAGGGGTGTCAATCTGTAAGCCCTGTAAAGTTTAGATGCTACCCTAACTAAACACCCCTGATCCAGCTAATCAAGTCGGTTAGGCTTATTTAAAATCGACATTATATGTGTGTGTCGTAACAGGGTTGGAAGTAAACTATGCTTGACACCTCTGCTCTAAACTCATGCTTTACAGTCATCCTACTACTTCCTTCAAGCCATTTCTCCACTTGTTCATGCACTCAGTCACATCCTGCACATTAACATTTAAGTATTTCTCTCGGCTTTTAAACAGGTTTGTATAACCAACTCTTAACCCAACCCTTTAAGGAAAATATAGACTGGTTTCCCTTGAAAAGCATTTGCAACTACGCAACATGGATATGTCACCTGTGACCACGATAGAAACGATAGTCCAAAATCTCTACTGGTTGACACATTTTTTTGTTTATTGTGTCTATCAGTATAATTGTCTACCCCGTGACTGATATTTGTCATAATTTCCTTTGTTCTATGTTTAAAATGATGTTCTATGTTTAGGATGTAATAATGACAATCATACAAACTGCACAAAGCGAGCAAAAATGAAAAGATGTGTTTACTGCCATTCGTTCAGATATTTATTGCTCTGAGCGTTCATCTTGGTGTGACCAAGATTTTACATGAGCTTTAAAAAAAACATGCTGTATACAGTATATTCTGTTTGCTTTTCAGTAGTACACTAGTATCCCATTCAGATTATATTATATTATTTATTTTTTTCAATAATAATTTTGTCATTGTCTTTCCCTTCCCTTTATCTTCACCCCAGTTCCTAAAGAGCAGCAAAAGACAGATTCCACAGAGCCACTCAAAGCTGTCAAACCTGGACAGGAAGAGGAAGGCTCTATCCAGGCCAAGGGTCAGAGTGCAAGCTCTGCTGAAGTCAAAGGTTAGAAATTATTTTTAAACCGTGCCTCTGGTGTTTTTGGGTGTGTTCACACGTGACATGTTTGGTTTGATTAAAACTAACACTGGTGCGATTGCTCCAATTTAAACTCTGGTGCCGTTTGAATGAAGTATGAAAGCAACACAGACCAAATACTAAATACACAAACAGGAAGAAATAAGATGCAATGCTCCTCAACATATTTAATGACGGGGAACGAACAGTGTAACTAAAACAGAATGTGCAGAGGGCAAACGTGGAGCAACTATGAGGTAAAGTGCCTTTTATGAGCTCTTTTGTGATTTTGCAGGTGGTGAAAATAAAAGTATATGTATATAAGCAACACTGAGCACGCTTAGTACGTCTTTAGGAGCAGCTTTGAGTTGAACACACCTTTTGTTTGGTGTGCTCAGAAATACATCATTCAGTGTGATCTATCAGGCTCACTACGCCTTTAGGATCGCTGTCAAAAATGTCAATGTGAATGCTAAGTGGACCTGGACAAAATGTACAACTTTCCTTTTTGCTCCAGACCAAATACACCAACTGAACTACAACTGTGACCACATCTTAAGTTATCTTTTATTTTGCTAATTTTCCTACCTTAGTCACTCTTCTCTCATGGTGTTTCAGGAAAAGAGAAGATGCGGATGAAACCACGTAGCACACATGAGCTCTCTGTAGAGCAGCAGCTCTACTATAAAGAAATCACAGAAGCTTGTGTGGGATCCTGTGAAGCCAAAAGAGCGGTATGTGTGTATGTATGTGCGTCTAAGGTCCAAAATAAAGTCTGTTATGCACTTTTTACTAGATGTAATGTAATGAAATCTTAAGTAAGTGTCAAAATGTGAAGTTTCAGTTTAAAATTTGCCACTTTGGCATGTTGTATATATTTTGTTGTTATTCCACCAACAGGAAGCACTGCAGAGCATAGCAACAGACCCAGGGCTATACCAGATGCTGCCAAGATTCAGTACCTTCATCTCTGAGGGTGTGAGTATATTAATGGACTACATTTTATCTCCTACAACTGTTCTGTAAGTGAATCTATGACTTCTGGAAGCAGCTCTTTTAGTAGTTTAGATGAAATGAGTGGATTTTTCCCCTCAGGTGATCTATAGTGCACTATCTGAGGCAATTCTTTAGCTGACAGCTGAATTGTTACAATTTATTTCTGATAGTTTCTTGGAAGCAAAGTAGTTCATTTACAAATAAAGTAAGTCATTACTGCTGTGATCTTAGGGAATGTCAGGACCTGTTGATACTTTATTTATGGTTAATTCAGTCACCGTATTGAATAAATACTGTTTGTTTTCTTCTAAAAGAGACAAAAAGTAATCAGATCTCATCAGGGTGCAAGTGTGCTCATTATACCACAGAGTCAGACTGTTTTGTTTTAAGTTTAAAGGAGCAACTGTATTTAAAGTGCTAGAAAAGAGAGAATACATGGTTTCTGTTATATCATCAAGTTTTTCCACGATTATTCCTTATGTCTTGGCTTTAAAGAGTTATACTTAAAGCCTGCCCCCTGAGAAATACTGAGAATATTGCTATAAATTGTAGCAACACCTCCCTCTGCCACAATACCACAGTTACTACAATAAATGCATTTGCTGTTGATTTGTGGATGGAAAGGTATTTGAATTGCATTGTTGTTGCACAATATTGCTCCTGTTTTTCAGTGCTGTTTGAGAAAGAATGCAAGTGCTGTTTTGATCTTCCTAAATTAGTTCTTATCCCCATTTTCATCATTAGTCCGCGAGTAAACGCATTTGTTCTCCGCTTGCATTGTGCTGTCTTTAGGCTGAATTAGTGGTCCGTGCGGAGCAGTTCACAGTAGTGCTGTTCCGCTGTTGGAGCGTTTAGGAGTTTTTTAAAAAAGCAGCACATATGAATTCTCAAATTATCATTTGCGTTTTATTGCAATATCCTGGTTTTAAATGAAGTGCTATCGTCCTCTTGTGTTGACATTGTGAAACTGCATGTTTTGTAAATTATGTTTGGTGGGCTACGTATAATATATTTTAGTACTCAAGCTATGGGCCGTTTAAAATCTGTCCACAGGGCCGAACTTTGGACAGCCCTGGTCTATGTATATAGAAAGTGCATAAAGATCATCTATATTGTAGTAACAAGAATAAGTGTTTTCTTTCTTTTTGTTTTAAAGTGTTCAATTTCTTTCTCTTTCAGGTCCGCGTAAATGTCGTTCAGAATAACCTGGCTCTGCTGATATACTTAATGAGGATGGTGAAGGCTTTAATGGACAATCCAACTCTATATTTAGAGAAATATGTAAGCTATTCAAACACTACCTTTTTCATTAGCTTTTCAAAATCATAACAACTCTCTATTTGATCTTTAGAGTTAAAACTTTGTTTTGCTGCTGTACCGTTACATTGCATTCTGTGTAAACACACTGTGTTATGGTAGATTGACTCGTTAGCATATAAAACCAGTTTTTTTTAAGTTACACAAAATGTAAATAAAAATACAATAGTATAGTAATTTTCTTTTTGGCCTGGAAGGACATGTTGAGTTTTTAATTTTGTATGTTTTTTTTAATAGTACAAATGTTTCATCCTAAAATTATTAGGAAAATAATTTTTCTTCATGCAACTGCTTTCGCTCTCTTTTAGCTGCATGAGTTGATTCCAGCTGTAGTGACGTGTATTGTGAGTAAGCAGCTATGTCTGAGACCTGATGTGGACAATCACTGGGCTCTGCGAGACTTTGCTGCCCGGCTGATGGCTCAGAGCTGCAAGACTTTTAGCACAACAACCAACAACATCCAGTCACGCATCACCAAGACCTTTACTAAGGTAAAGATACTAATATAAGATACTGATAGACACTGTGTTTTGACTTGAGATGTAGAGTTGGTGTGTAAGTATAACAAATATAAAGCATCAGAAGTTGTTAAAAGTTAGAATTTTTTCAATTGTCAGGCATTGTTGGATGATAAAACTCAGTGGACAACTCGTTATGGCTGCATTGCTGGGCTTGCAGAGCTTGGGCATGATGTGAGTATCCTTTATTTACTGTCAACTAAAACTGTATTTGGAAGCACTTTTATAGTTAGGTTTTTTTTAGACTATTTTAGTCCTTGCACTTTCTTTGTTTGAGTGTTTTTCACTTCCAAATAACACTTTGTCCACATACAACATTCCTCAAGCAAGTTTGATATTCAATATTGACACTTTTTCGTGAAAAACATGTTTATTTAATTTAATAACAGTATAGATGTCCAAAAACTTTTTAAATGTCTTCTGCAAATACAAATGTGCCAGTGATTCACAAACTACACGCAAAGTGATTGAGAAATATATAGAGTGCAATAAATTTTTACAAAAGATATATAATAGCTATATCTATCTAATAGCTGTGCTTAGAAATATTCATACCCTTGGTAAATATGATCAAAGGTGGCTATAGCTTGTTATGGAGACCGAGACTTGTATATCTGAAAAGTCCTATCAATCCATTACTTGTATTACTTGTATGTCAAACTTATTTAACCAACAGGGGGCACTGTACACTGAAAACCACCATATATGAACATAGCTTCCTTAAACATCTTTATCATGTCTTAACTCACTATATTGTACATCAGTTATCTACATCCCCTTTTAGTTTTTTACTTCCTTTTAACCAGAATTACTGTAATTTCACAACCGTCTTTGCAACGTCTATATTATACAAAACTAAAACTGCAACTAAAAATAACCAAAATGTTAGAATTAATGTTAATTATTACTTGTAATAACAAACATTATAATTCTTTACATTTAGATTTTCAACAGAGTTACAGAGTTCAGAGTAAAAATCCTGCGATATCTAGTACAGTATGGTAACTTTTGCGCAAGGGCTCAGATGGGATGTTCTTCTCAGCATGCAGTGCATCATCAGACACATTATTGCTGAGGCACAGGCCTCAGATTAACTTGTGTTTAGTGTGGGAGTAGTTCTTTTACAGGAAGTAGATGTCGACGATTCCTCCTATACTATATACCAACTAATTCTAAAACATACAATCTGTCTGAGAGTGCTCCTGACGACTTCAATCTTATTGTGTTCTTTTGTTGTTTGCATCCTCACTACCTGGGATTCATGCGGTGGAGAGAGTAGCTTGCTCCTTTTATTAAAGTATCAAAGAACACTTTTTTTGACTCTGCTTTGACTTTTACAGTTTCCTTTGACCTTGGCTTCAGCATTTGCTTGCTGATGAGCATGTTGGTACATGTTACTTTGTCTCTGTGATGCTAAATTCAGTATCTTGTCTCAAGAAATGTTTAGCAAGTTCAGAAACAAGTTCAGAAGCCAGTCCTGTCTGGCGTTTTGTACTGCAGATTTCTCTTTCTGCTAGAATGTTTGCCCTGGGATACTCAGGACTGCTAGTGATGTGACAAGTCACTTGATCTTGAAAATTCGATGAAAATCTGTCTTGTAAACTGATTATCATTGATTAGCTTCTTTCTACCAGCACAAGGTACTGTTGGCTGTTTCAGTCAAATATGTCGACGGCAACAACAGTCCAGTGCCGTTCTGGGATCTCATGCAGGTGCAGTGGCTCTTTTTGTTGATGGGGCTTCAAAGCATTTCATATGCTACAAGACTGCACAAAGTTTTCAGTGTCCTCTGTCATATTCAACCAGAAAACAGCATTGCATGTTTCTGCACATGGTCGCTTCAGCTCCTGCATGGCCTTTGTGTAAGATCTGCAGATATTCACTCCGTAGGGTGTGAGTAATTAAAACTCTTGTTCTCTTCATGATGATTCTGTCCTCAGTAGTGAGATCAACTCTTAAAGGAAAGAAAGCAGTAGCTCCTAATAACCAATGGCTTCTTTTCTATTCAAGATTACCTTGTTTTCAATCCATACTTTAAGTCTGAACTTACATTTTTGTGGGTTTAGTTTCAGATTTACTTGCCGTTCTCTGCTGAGAACCTTTCTAATGTTCCCCTTTTCTTCTCCCCTTGTGAAGATCTGGTCCATTGCCACAGGCTAGATAAAGGTACAAGGGGCCTGGATAAGTGATATTTACATTCTCTGTGGTTGAGTGAGTAGTCTGGAAGTGGTGAATTTATCCACTGGTTGTGCTGGTAACAGTGCAGTTTCCACAGCCTTGAATATGAAGCACTTGAGGATGCTGATATCCTGGAGCACCAGAGGGTCCAAAAATCTGGAATAATCAGATGTGGCCCTGGAGTAGGTGCAGAATGTCCTTGTCTGGAACACACAAGCAGTGAATTAAAGTTTTGGAGCTTTACCTTATTGCAAATGAGTGTGTCTTCTGCCTCTCCTCTCAGAACTTGGTTAATCAGCTTTGTCTCTCTAGGATGGAGACACAGGACGTGCTGCATTTGTTGCTGTTTCACTGGATGAAGACTCTGAATAAAAGTCTGAACGTAGATTATCTCTTTCCTCACAGGCCAAAGGTTCAGAACTTTGGTGGTTCTGTTAGTGTTTCTTCCCTTACGGAATGTCACGGAGTCTCAGAATGGTAGTTTCTTTTGCTGCCTTACCTATGACAAGGCTGGAGACTCAAAACCTGTGGATCTGCTACCGTCTCTGAAGGGGAGACTCAAAACAAGGAGTGTCTTTTTGGATGGGTACCTTTATCTCTAAGGAAGAGATTGCAATCTGGCACTTTTTCATTTCCATGCTGAGATTGGCTGATTCCAGCCGTACAGGGGACACGATGTGGCCCACCCTTCTTTTTGAGAACATACGTTTGAGAACATAGTTATGAATGGATATGGATAGATCTCTGTGATCTCTCTTTGTTTCATCCACTGCTGCTGCATCCAGAGGTCCCCATGAATTTTATGGCAGTTACAGGCCAAAATCAGTCTGTTGGTGGGTGAAGGGCAGAAACTGTGTTTTATCCAATGAGAAGTCCTGTCCTTGCCAGACTTTGGACCAAAGGTCGTCTTCTTGCCCTCTGAGAGGTATCTGGCCATTTTCCTGGCATCTTTATCTTATGTTGTTGGACTTATTGCTTATGTTAGTCCACCAAGATCCAATCTAAATGCAGCAAACCTTTATCCACTATTGTGGTCAGAGAGGGGCCCTTCCATAAACTGGGCCCTGTAATGTGCTGTCCACTACACACCGTTGAAAACCTGTGATGGTCCTCAAGCCTCTCTCAAACTGTTCTGCTGAAACACTGGCTCCAACTTCCTCCTTTGTGTTTTTAGCTTCTTCTCTTTCAATTCCATTGTCCCCCTCCCCAAATGCCCTCTTCTTTGTATTCAGGATTTTTTTAATGTCCGTTGTTACGCATGGCTTATTATTGGGATAACAAAAGATACATGATGGAAATTGAAATTGAGTTATTGATAGGTGATAGGTCAATGACCAGGGACAGTCCATTATTTAAATCTTGAATTTCTTTGAATTTCAGTTATTTAGTGAACTATTTATAAGGGCATTCACTGGCTGTTTTTCAATGAATGTTTCTAACAAATCAGCCGTTTGGAATCAATCTTTTTAATGAATGTTTCAATGGATCATTCATTAGAAGAGCATGTACTGCCACCTAATGGCGGCTTTATTTATTTATCCATGACTGCCTTAAAACAACCAAGGTGCTTCCTCAAAAACTTAATGAAAATATGCTAGTTATCACTATAATTCATGACAAACATAATAATAAATAAATAGATTTAAAGTTACATTGTGTGTCAATATTACACATTCAAAAAATAAGCATCTTCTTTGAAAAAGTTTTCTTGGATATTTTAACTTTTAGATTGTGTGGTTAATATTAATGTAATTGTGAACAAAGGTTCAGAGGTGTTGAGGTTTAGCAAAAGCTAATTCAGCCTACACACAGCCTATAATTCAGGGATATTTTTATCTAATTTTAATTTAGTATTATACCAGATCAAGGCTCTGTGTTAAGCATGGGGTTTGCATGACATGCCTTTACAGGTGTTTGAAAATGGCTGTTCAAGAAAGAGCGTTGTTTTCAAATCATGGCTGCACATATCCAAAGCTAGCAATATAAGAAGGTCATAAATAAAATGAACAAACCAGATGGTTTATAAAACAATAAAAGGACAGACATCCTAAACTGAGCGACGGCAAGCCAACACACCTAGCGCCCTCAACAATAATGTATTGCAGCCACCCAAAGTGTACATAGACAAATAAAAATAAAAACATTTCTAATGTGTATTATAATTGTAATGTATACTTGGCAACTTAAGAATGGAAAGGAAGCGGAAATTTTGAAATGAATTTGTACAGCGATACAAAAAGGCTATAAATAGCCTATTTTAACAACAGTAAATGACCAAATTCCACATGTAATCACAAAAGAAGTTGCGTACTATTAAATTTCATAAATACTTACGTAGCATGATGCTAATGTTAGCTGTAATGCAACTGTTCATAATGCAACAGGTGCAGCTCTTCTTCATAATCTAATTTGTCTTAATACTTCACGTAAGGTCACAAGAAAATATTTTGTTGCTTTATTTAGAAATACTTTTAATAATTGGGTAAATTTTAGCTGGGATTGAAGCAATGTGTAATGTGCAATTGTTGTAAATAGGCTGATAATAGCTGAATAAAAACAGAAGAATGATATTTATATTATATATGAGGATATTTATATTAAGGATTATTAATATATTAGTGGTGCAACGGACAACAAGAACAATTGCACAAATTACAAGCATAGATGAACAGCCTACAACATAAAATGATAGTTTATATAAAGACAGTAACGGTAGTATTCAGGTGCAGATATATAATAAGTGTAAAACAACACAATAATGCATAAGTTAAATACAGATTTATATAGAAATACAAAATCAACAGATACTAAATAAGTACATGAATACAGAATTTGCTTACTGCTTTTCTATTTTACACAAGCATTAAGGCAGTTAAGGCTGAATGAATTGCCGCTATATGTTGCTACTTTATACAGCAGTCTTGTGTATATATTGTTTTATCAGGAAGCTGTTTTGTGTCATTCCAGTGTGCTGATCATTTACTGAAAATAAACCTAATCGTTTAATTTCCATATAGGTGATAAAGACATTGATCATCCCCCGGCTATCTGTTGAAGGTGCTCGTATTAAAGCTGTGATGGATGGACCAGTGGTGTCCAACATTGATAAGATTGGAGCTGATCATGTCCAGAGTCTATTACTGGTAAGTGCTTCACAACCACACGTCAGTTATTTAGATGAGAGGTAGTTCTTATTCTGGGGCTGCCATTTTAGTTTTTATTGTTGTTATTTATTCAAATAAATGTACCATTTGTAATTTAGAAAATTAATATCTACTATAAACAACTGTGTAACAAACATGACAAATGTAAACTTTTTAAGAGATCCCATTATAGCTTTAGTAATGTCACTGCCTTCTTGCACTAATATAGCCTGTGACGTCAAAGAGTTTTTCTTGTCTTTTATTTGGTTCTAAAGGGGACTTAATACACAGCGACCAGTTATTTGCTGTTACAATGTATTTCTGTTAATTGAATAGAGTATGACTGATTTCCAGCCATTTCAGGGTTTCTGTACTTAATGTCTTAAATTCACAAAAATGTGGCTTTTATAAGAGGAAAATATAGTAGGCAGAAAGCTAACGTGGAACAAAAACATACACACAAAGTTTCTTAACACATTTTTCAGCGACATTAAATGAAACATTTTTGGAGAATAAACCCTCTTTAAATGTCTCTATGCATACTTCCTTTAAAGGAGCATGTTGGTTGCAAGCTACAAAGTTCTCCATGTAATTTCACCCTGCAGTCCAAGACTGACCACCCACTGAAGCTAAGTAGGGTTGAGTCTGGTCAGTGCCTGGATGAGAGACCTCCTGGGAAAACTAGGCTTCTGCTGGTAGAGGTGTTAGTGTGACCAGCAGGGGGTTCTCACCCTGTGTCCTGTGTGGGTCCTAACACACCAGCGTAGTGATGGGGACACTATACTGTAAAAAGTATCACATGAGACATTAAAACTCTAATACTCTCTGTGGTCATTAAAAATCCTAAACATCCTGGCCTAATTCACCAATTGGCCTGATCATCCAGGTGGATGGCGAACAATTGTGATGGATGAGGAGACACATCGTGGACACGTTTACGTTCTTGGAACAAACTAATAGGGAAACTACCAAAACACACCCTTTTGGGTAGAACAAAGAGCATGATATTGATACATTGTTCACACGGTCATCAAGGATACGCAAACGAATGTGGGCGGCCATGCCATCAGTTACCAGAGTCTGTTTCGCTTGGTTTACATTGACACACAACGTTTCGTTTTTTAAACAAAAACGGGGTCTGCAGCGTGTTTTAGAAGTCTCTGTTTTCGAGGGTGGAAAATGCGAGTAGTAGTGTAAACAATAGGTGTGAACATACCAAATATTATGCATAGATGATTGATGTGTGACAGAACAGCAGCACTACTGCAAACAGGAACAAGTGTACTAACATTAGATAGAAATGACTTGTCGGCGCGTTGAGTAAACATAGCTTTTCTGGTGAGCATGAGTGATAACATAACCCTCTGGGCCTGGTTGCATACCAAAGTTCTTAAAGGTCCAAAATGAGTTTTTTTTTCGCATGAATGTGAGTTTACCTAGTCTGTCTATGGTCCCCCAGTGGCTAGAAATGGCGATAGGTGTAAAGTAGGTATCCTGCTGCACCTTTGAGAAAATGAAAGCTCAGATGGCTCAATCTGGAATCTTCTTTTTATGTAAGAGGAATGGTTGCTTCCCCTTTCTCTGCTTTGCCTGCAATGAGAATTTAACAGACGAAACCAGATCGGCTGAATGCAATAAAACTCACCTAAAACAACAAAAGACAATGCTTTATTGAAGTATTACCTTTTCTAATAATAAGTGTGCAAACTCAAACATTTTTGACAATCAGTTCTGTCCACAGACATGTTTACATCTATAATTTATTGTTTTTAATCGGACTGAATTGAAATAAATGATTGAGTTGATTTGTGCGTATATAAGATGCGCTTTCCGTGCTGCACAGAAATAGTTTCTCACTGTTTGCGAATGGAATTTTCAAAGTTTCAGACATTGAAATGTGATGGAATATCAGGAAGTTTTTTGTTGCTTTAAATTTTAGTTTCCATTTATCAAAGTGACATTTTTCTATGTCGCTAAATTCACACAACATTCATGTCCTGCGGCATCCTGCCAGAAATGAGCCAAAACCATGACAGTCCACCACATGAACAGCTAATCCCATTACATGTGAATAACTGCAGTCTATGTATGGGAGAATATTGTGCAGTTATGATCATTTGTCTTGATTTCTCAAAGATACTGTGGTAAAAAGGCAGCATTTATATTAATAACATATGACTCCCAGTTAAGCAACACAAGATTCTTTGAAAACCATTGAAAACCAATACACTTGCAAATATGACAAATATTTTTAAGAGTTTAAACATTTGAATAAATAACTCGCTCATTAAGACTGTCACTTACTGCCACCTACTGTTGATTTACTTTCATATTTTAAAATTAGATTCCTGTATTTTTCCCAACATTGCATATTCGTGTATTAAAAAGAAATTTTAAAACAAATAACCTTATTTATGCAGTTGTAACTTTAGAAAATGCATTCAGAAAGTAAACCTCAGTATCATTAAACTATGTAAATCCAAATAAATGTCATTGACTTCTGCTGCAGTGAAAAGACTTTCATTTGATTCATAGTGTATTCTTACAATAACTGGAAAAATAAAATGTAAAAATGTTATTATATGTTGGTGTTTCTTGACTAATAGACGTTTTTTAGCATTCAAATTGGCTGGGCAGTGGAAAAGCTTATTTCAAACCCTATTGTAGACCTCTCATATAGCAGCATGGGCAGGTCAAGGCCGCGTGTTAAGTTGTCATTTCCCTGGGGATGGGGGAGTATACCCACTTCTCAAGACACCTCTACACCACTAGGCAGGCTGTTTTGACCACCATATTTATTCCCTTCCCGCTCGCCAATTAGCAATCACTTGCTACCAACTTGTACCTGTTAATTAAGGCAAACATGCCAGGAAAACAAGAGCTTTGAGCTACAAAATGTCAAAACAATCAATTTATTAATTTATTTAAAAACATATCAGTGCATTTAAAAAAAATAAAAACTAAAGTTATGTATGTGTTTAACTTAGATTTACACTAAAACAAGTGAACAAGTAAATACATTTAGCAATTGGTTGAATTTAAAATACTGTCTGTGGCTCTTTTTTCTGTTCAGTGCTCAGCTAAACAGCGCCCTGCTTTGCCTGTTATTATAGATCATGGAAATTCAGCTTTTTAGCCAGAGAAAGTCAGGGAATTTGACATTTTGCTTAGAGTGGGAACCCTGTATATAATTTTTCTTTATCTGGCATGTTCCTGTGACAACCCAGAGCAGAGGCTGTCAGCACTAAGCTGATTCGCTGATGGACACGGCATAAAAAAACCCACATTTTACATTTTAACAAGTTTTATACATTAAATTGATAATTTTTATAATTTAGAATTTTATAATGCATTTTTATAAAATAAAAATGCATGTTTATGTTTTAAAGTTATGCTTACAATAAAAAGACAGTTATGATATTTAAACGGTGACCTCTGCTGACAAAGACTGCGTTATCAGAGGAACATCACAGCTGAAGATAATGAGGAAATGACATCACTCCCTTCACCAAGTGCATTCCAAACAACTGCATTAAGACATTCATGTGCCCCAAGTCCCCCTCCAAGACGATAGGGACGATCACTTCCATCTGGAATTTGTCTGAGAACAGTGCAGTACTGATACACATAGCGATCCAACATTGATCTTACATACCTCTCAATTAATGTCCTGTTACAGCCCTGGCTGGGATACACAAAAATGACTATACTCACTATAGCTAGATATATTTACTTAGTATTTAACAAGTTTGTTTTCATGGTAAATTGTGGCACTTCCTATAGCTGTAAATCACACGCTTATTAAATTGATGATTGGTCAGCTTCTAAGGACATGAGCGCATTTAAACGTTAAAAACTATGAAACTTCGGTCTTGGCAGTGAATCCAGACTGACTACAAATGCAGCCAAGACAACCTACTGGTGATGAATTAACAAGCCTGCTTCAACCTCACTGATTATAATGTTTTTGAGGCCGCAGCTATCTGGATAACCTCACTGATTCTGTGAGGACATGTGTTTTCCCAACAGGACTTGACATGACTAATCTCGTACAAACAGATTAATACACACTAAATGGAGAGCATAAGAGTGGCAAAGAAAAACTACCCAGATAAGCTAAAAAAAATCCCCATCCCCCAGCACTGAGACCAGTCAACACCTGGCTGAAGACCTGAATGACTTTTACTGCAGATTTGAAAAGCAAATACCTGGTCTGACACTCCAAAACACACTCTGACCTCCCTCCCTCCCTCCCTCCCCTTGTTTCTCGAACTGCACTAAAGATGTACGGAAAGTCTTCAGGAGATAAGATAAGCCAAAGGCCTGTGCTGTCCAGCTATCATCTGTCTTGACATTGATCTTCAACCAGTCCCTGGAGCTGTGAGAAGTCCCCTCCGGCGTAAATTGTTCCATCATCATGTCTGTATGCAAGAAACCAAAAATCATAGGATTTGAAGACTACATTTCTGTTGCTCTCATTAGTTACTAACTGAATAGTTTACATATTACAGAGGATTTATTAACAAGACAATACTTTTGATACCCTTTATCCTTAACTGATATTATTATCTTAAATTCACCAAACATATACACATTCATGAACTTTAGGCCTAATCATCCATTAGACGGGCCCCTCCTACTAGACAAAGAAACATAGACCATTAATATACAAACACTGTTTGTCCGACTTATAACAGTCAACATAAAATTCCTTTCACCTTTCATTGTGAGTGCTTCTAGTAGAACCAACGAAAAAATTAAGATCTTCCAAAACAAGCGCTACAGTGCTACATCACAAAGCGATTAAGAGTATTAAAATGGCCAAGACATGTAAAACCATTAAAACTCAAATACATATACTGTATATAAAACCATCTCCATATGAACTTGTCTTAGGCAGGACCACATTGGACTCAGTTGGATGCACGGGCACGTTATTTGGTTGCATATTGATGAATACTTTTTTCTGGTTTCATACTTTATAGTCAAAAAGTGGTTAACATTCTTTTTCATTGTTCTATTTCATCAGCATTATTTGTTTATTTTCATTTTGTGAACTTGTGTGTATCCTTTGCTTAAAACAAATCAATTATCTGATGAGTTAAAAAATGTGATCAGTGAAATGTGGTTGCAGATGCTTTGGAGCAGCGGTTTTTCTATTTTTTTTGTTCTAATCTGGTACTGTGCATGATTTATTAAAAACATGATTTTCTTTCTTGCTCTGTTTAGAAACACTGCGCAAGTGTGGTTGCTAAAACTAGACCACTCCCAGATGTAGTGGATCAGTACAAGGCAGATTATGGTTATCTTGGCACCATGCTTTGTTCACATGTGGTAAAGGCCCGTGCACAGGCTGCTTTCCAGGCCCAAACTGTTAACAGAACCACACTTACTATCACACAGGTGAGTAAATCTGAATGTTGATCTGAATCACAAACTCTCTAAAACAAACCTAAGTTCTCACTCTGTTTCTCTGTGCAGCCTCGCCCAACCCTGTCAGTGTCTCAGAGTGGATTATCAGCATCAAGTGGTTCACGCACACCCAGCATTATTAAAGTTCCTGGTTCACTAAGCCTCATTTCCACTCGCCCTGGAACACCCACCCAGCCTTCACCCCCAGCAACCAAATATATAGTCATGGCAACAAGTGCAGGAGCTGCATCCACTCAGCAGGTACGTTTTTGCTACTGTGTTTTAGAAGTATTGAAAAAGCAAAAAACAGTTACCTGTTAACTTCAGGATCAGTGTTTTAACATTTCTGCTATTGCATACCATAGTAAAAATGGTTAAAAAACCTTTATGTACATATTATGTCAACAGAGCTGAAGGAGACATTTTTAGACATCTTTCAACCACTATGACTGACCATGACGAAACCGCATTGAAACCAGCATTATGTTTTCTTTGCAGCACAAAAATATGCAGTTTAGAATTATTAGTCTAAAACGGGGTTCATCGTAAGGCGCATCCGTTTAATCTGAAACCTCTTATCAGAGTAGAGCTTAACATTATTTTTCAAGACCCTTCCAAATTAGGAAATAACAGACTATTTAAAGGTGTAGTGTGTAATATTTAGGAGGGTCTATTGATAGCTACATATATTATATAGCATTTCTATGTATTCAGAGGTGTACAAAGTCCTTACACAAAGAACCGTTATGTTTTTTTATCATCTTATCTATTTTCATCCACATACACTGCAGGACACGGTCTCTGACTTTCACATGGAAAACAATGTGTTACAATTTTAAACAGATGGTGCAATGCTACGCAACACTGTGCTTCTCGTCTGGTCTGCAGCCAGCTTTAGAAATTGCACAACAATGCCCTGAAACCAAAAATGACAGCATTGTGGCAGTTTTTTGAATCTATCTATCTGTTGTAACTTCTTTCAGGTAATCACTCTCAGCTCCTCCCAGTCTGGCTCTCCTGTCACAAGTACAGTGCCCAGCACCCCCACTTCTTTACAGCCACTCGTCAAAATGGAGTCCGGAAACACGGGTGCTGTGAGCGGCTCGCGCCCTCTTCAGAAATACATTGTGGTGTCTTTACCATCATCGTCTTCCTCACTGGAGAACAAGGGCTCTGGTGTCCTCCCGTCCTCTACCTCACCAATCAGCATGGAGTCAGCTGTCAAGCTGGAACGCTCGGAATCACCGGCTGCGAACACGCAGTCGCCACATTGAAACTCACATTTGCTTACACCACCAAGATACAGAAGAACAATACATGTAGCTTAAGACTTGTAATCGTGCTTACACATTACTTTCAAACAAACTGACACACGTGAATTAGCAAAGCGAGCAAATAGCTATGCACACTTTGACCGTAAGACTCACTCACAGATATTTACACTGTGTACATAGAGCATATATCCAGTGTGTGTAAAAACATTCGTAATCAATCATGTATACACAAATACTGTATATATAAAAATAGTTGTTGTGGCTGAAAGCACAGAGAAGCTGTAACAATGACAGCCATACACACATACAGAATGGAAATTGATTGTGGGGGGGTGTGTGTGTGTGTGTGTGTGTGTGTGTGATAGCACAAGTCTTCAGGGTTTAGCTGTAGCCATGCTTCATTCATGAACGTAAGGATATGGTTGTATTTATAATTGGAAAAGGAACAATAGATGTGGAATGTGTGGGGAGAAAAAATGCGAGACAAGTGGGTTCATCACTGTCTAATCTACATTTGTATACTTAAGCACATGCTTGCTTCATGTATAAAAACTGGGCATTTATAGGGTTTAATGAACCGTTTAACTGATTTACTGTTTCATGTTTATTTTGGATCTTCTATAATAAAGATGTTTTTGTTTTTTTTTTAAATTGGGTTGTCATCTCACAATGAGCTTTAAAACCATTTCAGATGTTACACGGTATAGCTGTAGCAAAATATGATTTATTTTTCACCTGAAAACAAACATGGTGTTAAGTACAGCAGTTGCCTGAACGTGCACTGTGCTTCTCGTCCGCTGTGCAGTCAGCTTAAAGTTCTTGCTTTATATGTGTTTAACTGTTATGAAAAATACCCTATATTTAAAGATGCCATAGAGTGCATTGGTACATTTATTTTAAATTGTTCTCTGATATTTTCAGCATACTGTGAATTATGTAAACGGTGCTCCCAGACCAGGGGTCTGTACCTTCAACATCAGAAGAGCCATTTTGGCCCCTTTACCTTGAAATAAAAATCACATGGAGCCCCAAAATATTTAGTAATATCCCCAAATAAAGATGAAACGGCATAAGGCTGAAGTAATATATTCAGTTATATTACAAGTCAGTGGACGTGAGTGAGGCCTGAATGTCAAATGTAATAAATATAAAAAACGAAGCTAATTTTGCTTTTATTATCTCTCTATATAAATACCATTACTACTGTATCATTCATATCATCTGGAGACTTGGAAAAACATAAACTATATCGTCTTCACGCTTCATCATTTCAGGTTTATGCTTGAAATTCAGCGTCTTAACGTGATCTTTATCGTATGTTTTGGGGGTTTAAAGTGATCTTTATCGTATGTTTTGGGGGTTTAAAGTGATCTTTATCGTATGTTTTGAGGGTTTTTAACGTGATCTTTCCCGTATGTTTTGAGGGTTTAAAGTGATCTTTCCCGTATGTTTTGTGGGTTTAACGTGTCTATGCTTGTCAAGTAAACGCAAACGATCCCTCCCCCGACGAGCGCCGCGCGCAGGCCAGTTTCCGTATGTCACGTTACTTCTATATCTCTTAATTACAATAACAGCCCGAGCTTCTGAAGTTGTCCTACATTTAGGTAAGTTGGTATTTCTCGCAACTTTGCAACTTCGTTACCGTTTTGTCAGCTTAATCCTATTAAACAGTTCGGACCGTCGATTGAAAGAAAGTACTTTACAAGTTGTGAATTTGTTCGTGTGCGACATTAAGTTGCCGTTTCCGTGTTCAGGCATGATTTTTAAAAGTTTATCAGAACAGAAACACGCTCTGTTTGGAGAAAAGACTACCATAACCTAGCAGCCTGGGGACACGCTTCTGTTTCGTTTCGCTTAGATTTCTTATTTCTTCCGTTGTTGGTCTGGCCAAAAAAGTTTTAAAGTTGATTTGTTGCTCCTAAAATATATGTGTGTATTTAGAAGCATTTCATTGCTTATCATTTAGTTTTATTTAGCTTTCGCTTCACTAGTTGGCGAGCTTGTTCCGGCGCTTTCTGTTTAGTAACAGGCACGGAGCGCTGTAGCTGGGACGGGTGTGTCTGTGATTCTGCCTGCGTCAAGTGGAAGCTTTTTTTAGATGTTGTGTCCCTATATAGTAGCCCATGCTACGTGAATATGACTGACGTTAATATAGTTAATCGAGAAGGACCATTTAAATTCTGCATTAAATCCAAAGACTTATATACTTTGCTAACACGCGCCGCTATATTTGTGATTAACAATGAATCTGTTTAACACACATGAGAAAAAAAAACTAATATCGTTTTCTACTAAAGACATTTTCCATTTCCACCCACAAATTCTTTGTGCACACATGATTAAATAACAGATGGATCGTTATTTAGTTCTTGTCCCTGTTAAACAAAAATCGCATGGATAATTAATATCTAAACAAACAATACGCTTTTATGAGCAGCTGTGTCACCTGTTATAATATTTCTAATGTGTTTGTTAGTAAAATTCTGTTTAAGAATCATTGTCTCCTAGAAATATGCTGCCTTTAACACTTTAACACTTCCGCAGACTCTTACAAAATGTGTAACTTGTTGGGGTGTGGCGTGAAATACCATAGTGTTTATTTTGGAGTAAACTGGTAAGCAAAGAATCAAGAAACCAGGGCGTTAATAAATGACCGTCTCTCTTTTTTATCTTATTTAACAATGTTCTGCTCTAAAAATACATCACAATACTGATGTGAGCCGCAACATCTGGCTGATTTTAACGGAGAGACTGGCGTTCATTTGATAAAAGGCATCAGATGTAGAGGACCCTTAAGTCATGTCATATATTAGATAAGTCTTGATTTCTGTCATGATGAACCTCGTTATTACTTTTTCTCTTCTGTTTTTGTCAGGTCAGAGTGAAGTAAAGAGAATGGAGGACAGAAATTTGTTGCAGAACATTCGTAAACCGCCCAAACTCAGCACACCGGCTTTAAGTACTCAGTTACTCTGTTGTTCTGTATGAGTGTATAATACGTTGATGTGGGATTTATTCAATTATTACAAAATGACAATAATAAATTGTCTCTTTCGCAGTAATCTCCAAACTGATTGTGACGGTCCTGCCCATCGCACAGGTATCAATCGGTAGGTGTCTTTATTATATCAGGTCTTTATAAAGCCAAGATTATGAGGAAATACATCTGTCGTCTGCCTTCTTTGTCACAGGCGCAATATACGTGAATGACTGTCCAAAGCAGCCGTACATCCCCATCTATCTGCTCGTGTCAGGTGTGTTTGCGCTAGTGCTGGGCCTGTTGTCCTGCCTGCCATGCACCCAGGAGCCAGAAGACGGCACGCAGACTCCTCTCAGCGGCCTCTGCACCGCCTGGAACTCACTGGTGTCACTCTTTCTCTTCTGCTGGTTTATCGCTGGTAAGACCGATCTACAATTCCAAACGATGTGGCTTTCACAGTTAGGTGTGCAGCTGTATGTCAATAAATGAATTTCAATGGGTAAAAAAATAAACTGCTTCCATATAAACAAGGCGCACTAAGTATTCGTTTGATATGTATGGAACTGTGGTTCAAAAAATCTGATTTTGTAAGTAAGCGATGAGGTACAAGAGATACAGTGCTGCCTTGCTGCTTTTATGAAACGGTTAACACGCAATACAAAATAAAAAAATGATGTATTGAAATTGAAGTAAGTTGCAGCAACAGAAAACGGCAAGAGATTGTTCAGAACGTGCCTCTCGTCTAATGGAGCTTAAATAAAACTAAATAGTAGAGAATATTCTCACACACACACACACACACACACACACATCTCAGCATGAGAAAACATCAATCATACTATTATATTATTGATTATGTTGTTAAGGGTGCTGCTCAGTGATGCACAGAACTGTGCTGTGTCACTGCTGACCAATCAGAATCAAGGACAGTGAGAAAGTCTCTTCTACAAATGAGAACATTTCTTGTACCAATGAAAAACTTTCTCATAATAATAATAATAATGAGAAATGTTCTAGTAATAATGACTTCACATCTCGTAATAAGGAAATAAATGGTAATTATTTTGATAAAATAAGCCATTTTTTGAGTGAGCTTCTAATTTCAAGAAAGTTTCTCATTTCGAGAACATCCTCAATTTTATGAGAAAATGAATCCTTGTTTTATTGTCTTGAATTGTTATTAGAAAGTTTCTTTTTATTAAAAGAAAATAAGTAAATATTTAGAATGTTAGCCATTAGTAGGGGAAGGTTCCTCAATTACGAGCAAGTTTCTAAATTTGAGAAAAAGTCAATATTTTGAGAAAGTTTCTCATTATTATAAGAAAGTCATTATGAGAAAATAAGACATTATTTTGAGTTTTTATTATGAGATTTTAAGTCATTAATATAAAAAGGTTTCTCATTATTTTGAGAAAATTTCTTGTTATTATAAAATAAGTAATTATTTTAAGAAAATAAACCATAATTTTGAGAAAGCTTCTCGTTATGTATGCTAATATAATATAATATTATATCATATAATAAAACATATTAACTCATAATTATGAGAAAGTGTCTAATTATTATGAGATACTAAGGCATTGCAAGAAGGTTTCTCACTTAGGAGTCATGTAGGGAGAGCAGCATTCTGTTTGCCAAGAAACAACATTCTCACATCCTTAAACATTTAGCACAGTACTGTTCATTTCCAGATGAAGGTTTTTAATAAGTTATTTGTTTTTACAGGTAATGTTTGGATCTACTCCATTTACCAGCCTAATTACAACCCTGGGATCGACTACTGCAATAAGATTTTGTACCTCTTTGCTTTCTGGACCACCACATTTGTGTATATATTGCTGGGCATCGCCTTCCTGGGGGGATGCTGTATGTTATTCTGCATGTGTTTGTGTGGAAGACATGGAAATGTGGAAGATGTGTGATCGAAAGGCCAGCACTCGCTGATATTACTAATTATTACACTGTTGCGCACTTTCGCAGTTTCAGGCTTGCTTATTATTCATTTTGCCCTTATGTGAGATAATGCCACTTGCTAGGTCGTTTAGGAGCTTTTGCGTTATTGATGGGCGGAGTTACACTGTTACGTGCTTTCTCTGTAAGTTCCTGTGTCTAAATGTATCTGTATTGTCCATCAGCAAAGTCTTCTGAAGATGTCAGTTTATTAATTTCTTTATAATGGCATGTGTTAGATTTTGCCTTTGAGAATGTTGTGTAATGTGAGGGGGGGGAGGGATGAATAAATGGATGTATCAGTCATTCTTGAGACACGGGACAAAACATGCCCAGCAAATGTAACTGATAGGTTTAAAAAAAAAAAAAAAAAAAAAAAAAAAACATCAGATGCAAATGTTATGGTAAAAAATAAAAGAATGTTTCAAACATAATTATCCATAATTACATAAATATTATGTAAAGTCTATGCCTTTTCATTACATCTAAAACAGTGTCTCCACAGACAAGATTCAATCATTTATATGCTGTAAAATGGATAAGAATATTTATATATATGTATTATGTTGAAAAATACCTTGTTTTATGAAAAGCAACACAAAATAATATCCCGTATCACAGTTGAATTTTTTAGTGACGCTTGTTTCATAAGGTTTCGGTGTTTTATAGTTCATTCAGAATCATTTAAATCTTAGTGGTAATATTTTCTGTCACAAACACAAACACTCTCTTCCTATTTCTAATTAAATTATTTGAAATATTTAGATCATTTTACTCTCTTGAAGCAGGTTCCCGGGTTCACACTGTTTGTTGTGTGTCTTTTAATACAGTAATTCAAGGATATAATTGAGAGGTAAAATGACTACAATTTCAGGTTTTCATCATAACCTTCAGATGTCTCGACTCCATCAGTTCTGTCACCTCTCGACAATTGAATATTTTGGTATACAATGCGTTAAGTATGACAGCATTGTAAATAAAGAATATATATAGAGTACATCGTGTGCGTGTCTGTTTTTGTGTGTGTGTGTGTGTGTGTGTGTGTGTGTGTGAGGGAGAGAAAACAGAGAGATAACGGTAAAGATGAAAAGAAAAGATAAAAGCGCTCGTTTAGTTCCTTCTTGAACAACCAACCAATTACAGTCTTCAAAATCCTGTGTCATAGCCACGGAGTCAACCCCACCTCCTCACTAAGAGAAAAGTATTTGTCTTTTCTTTTATCAGTCGCTTTCAGACTGCTCCTCCATTATTTTTAATCTAAAACTCCTGGCTAGAAATGTTTAAGCTAAAGTAGGACCACTCTGAGAAGAATCTTAGAATCTTTAAGAATACAGGCCCTGACAACAGGCACCGACGACCATGCCATGTTGGCAGTCACTTTAATGACTTATTTCACCTTTCTGTCAGAAACACCCACCTAATTTGGATACAAACAAATGATCCAAATAACATAAGTTTACATCTCATTATTGTCAGCTATATATAGCATGTACATTAACAGTACAATTTGTACAAACCTAAACAAGCTTAATTGACTAAATGCACAGGAGAACAGTTGCATGAATATATACAGTACAGACCAAAAGTTTGGACACACCTTCTCATTCAAAGAGTTTTCTTTATTTTTATGACTATGAAAATTGTAGTTTCACACTGAAGGCATCAAAACTATGAATTAACACATGTGGAATTGTATACATAACAAAAAATTGTGAAACAACTGAAAATATATGTCATATTCTAGGTTCTTCAAAGTTGCCACTTTTTGCTTTGATTACTGCTTTGCACACTCTTGGCATTCTCTTGATGAGCTTCAAGAGGTAGTCACCTGAAATGGTCTTCACTTCACAGGTGTGCCCTGTCAGGTTTAAGAAGTGGGATTTCTTGCCTTATAAATGGGGTTGGGACCATCAGTTGTGTTGTGCAGAAGTCAGGTGGATACACAGCTGATAGTCCCACTGAATACACTGTTAGCTGCTTTTTTCTTGCCATAATACAAATTCTAAGTAAAGAAAAACAAGTGGCCATCATTACTTTAAGAAATGAAGGTCAGTCAGTCCGAAAAATTGGGAAAACTTTGAAAGTGTCCCCAAGTGCAGTCACAAAAACCATCAAGCGCATCAAAGAAACTGGCTCACATGCAGACCGCCCCAGGAAAGGAAGACCAAGAGTCACCTCTGCTGCGGAGGATAAGTTCATCCGAGGCACCAGCCTCAGAAATCACAGGTTAACAGCAGCTCAGATTAGAGACCAGGTCAATGCCACACAGAGTTCTAGCAGCAGACACATCTCTAGAACAACTGTTAAGAGGAGACTGTGAATCAGGCCTTCATGGTAGAATATCTGCTAGAAACCACTGCTAAGGACAGGCAACTACCAGAAGAGACTTGTTTGGGCTAAAGAACACAAGGAATGGACGTTAGACCAGTGGAAATCTAATGTCCAAACTTGAGATCTTTGGTTCCATCCACCATGTCTTTGTGCGACACAGAAAAGGTGAACGGATGGACTCTACCTGCCTGGTTCCCACCGTGAAGCATGGAGGAGGAGGTGTGATGGTGTGGGGGTGCTTTGCTGGTGACACTGTTGGGGATTTATTCAAAACTGAAGGCATACTGAACCAGCATGGCTACCACAGCATCTTGCAGCGGCATGCTATTCCATCCGGTTTGCGTTTAGTTGGACCATCATTTAATTTTTAACAGGACAATGACCCCAAAAACACCTCCAGGTTGTGTAAGGGCTATTTGGCAAAGAAGGAGAGTGATGGCCTCCACAGTCACCGGGCCTGAACCCAATAGAGATAGTTTGGGGTGAGCTGGACCGCAGAGTGAAGGCAAAAGGGCCAACAAGTGCTAAGCATCTCTGGGAACTCCTTCAAGACTGTTGGAAGACCATTTCAGGTGACTACCTCTTGAAGCTCATCAAGAGAATGCCAAGAGTGTGCAAAGCAGTAATCAAAGCAAAAGGTGGCTACTTTGAAGAACGTAGAATATAAACATATTTTCAGTTGTTTCACACTTTTTTGTTATGTATACAATTCCACATGTGTTAATTCATAGTTTTGATGCCTTCAGTGTGAATCTACAATTTTCATAGTTATGAAAATAAAGAAAACTCTTTGAATGAGAAGGTGTGTCCAAACTTTTGGTCTGTACTGTATCTTATATATTTTAGTCCCAAGGTACGTATAACCAATAACTGCAAATTATGTGTTAAGTTCCATATGCATGTTTCATAAGGTTTCAAAGTTGTGTTCCTACTTTTTGTCAACCGCCAGACATTTATGAAATGTAATAAAGTCAGGGAACATCAGGGGAAGCTGTCACTCTAAAAGGACCCCTTGCTACATTCCTCCTCTGCAGTATGGAACTAGATGAGATTCTTATCAGGTTTTAGTCAGCTGCTTTAGTTTTGTGGGCAAGCATTCAGTGTGAACCAGTCAGCAAGTTGTACATCCGTTATGTGATCTTCTCTTTTCTAAAAACCTGCTCCAAATAAATGTTACATGCACAAATATTGTTATTGTTATGGTGTTTACAAAAAAAGCCAAATATGCTCTTCACAGATTTTAAGAAATATTTCCAAGAACATATACTGTGACAAAAAAAAAAAATATATATATATATATATATATATATATATATATATATATATATATATATATATATATATATATATATATATATATATACGATATAGACGATGGAAACCAGATTATCCAATTACAAACATATTTTACTTTAGATAAGGCCGAGTTCAGACCATTACAACATTCAATACCAGACGATTTAATACTGAACAGAATCAAACAGGTGAGATAAATGAGAATAATTAAAAACAAACGCCTGAACATAATGACATGATTAACAAAGGACAGAAACTAGGTCAGACATGGGGAATAAAACACATACAAAACAGTCCAGTGGTGTGATATGTAATAAGTACTAGCACTTAATAGAAAAGATAGCCTATTAGCATAAAAACAGATATAACTACGGCTTATGGGTTAAATGACGAAGAGTAAACAAGCAGAGGCTGCGCAAAATGTGTGCTCTATGACGCTCTTGAACACACTCTCTCTCTCTCGTTGGACTGACGCGTGCATACAACCGGCTCTTTAGTGCAATATAGCTGACTGACCAGAGCCAGTGGAGGAGATCGGGAAGCGACGTTTGCATATGCAAAATGAAGTTTTCTATTTGTGCAGCCAAACCTGAAGACTGTCGAGATATAGCGCGTATGATTATGGTGAGATTACACCATTCAGAACTTGTCAAGCGCGTGTTGAGTGCAGAATGGTTTTAGGTTATCTTTGGATGTTTTCTTTTTTTTTTTTGTAGGAATTGGCCGTTTATGAAAAGATGCCTGACCAAGTGAATATTTCCCATGAAGGTTCCTTTTTTTTTTCTCTCCAAGTAAATTTCAAGTTAAGATGTCAAATTAAGAAAGATATTGGTCACTAAGTCTGTGTGGTGTTCTCTTTAGTGTTGGAGAGGGATGGATTTGGCCCCAATCCTTTTTACCAGTGTCTTATAGCTGAGGTACCTGAGGAGCACCGGTCTAAAGATGGTAATAACTCCCTAAAAGACCAAAACCATAAACAATAACTTGTAAGTTTGTTTTAGATAAACCAAATATTATATGTAGTTTATATTTATCGCAATATATTTTAAGATTGTGCCATAAAGTCTGAAATGTTATTTGCACCAAGAAAGCTCTTTACACATTACATTTTCATCCAAAATTAGCATTATATCAGGCTTCCATGTTTAGGTTCAATAAAGTTATTAAAGTATAGGTCAATTTCTATGCAATAAGTGAAATAACTGAACGTAAATGGCACTTGATATGCTTTATCACCAGCCAGAACAGGGATGAATAAAGAACAGTGAAAGCATAGAGAGAGAAGACTTTCTTTTTTTCAGTAGGATGAGTTTTTTTTTTTTTTATAATATTATTAAGGATTTGCTATTTCGGTGCAATTGAACGAAAGAGTACTGTTCCGAACTGGCCCCCAGCAATAATTAATCTCAGTTGCTGTGACAAAGTTTAAAAGTCACAGTCTAAATGGGCCGAATGCATGAACGGCACACACCCACCCATCTCCACCCACCCCTTCCTGGTTTAAGATTGCTAGACAGTTAAAAGTTAGTCATTAAAAGCTACAGTAAATGTGTATAATGTATCACAAGTGTTCTTAGATCAGCTTTCATCCCACAGGACATACCAAGGTGGGCTATGCTCTCTTCTTCTATACGTATAGCACTTGGAAAGGGAGGACCGTGTATATGGAAGATCTGTATGTGATGCCACAGTTCAGAGGTGTGTATACTGAAGTTAGGAGTTTTTAGCCAAAATGCAGAATTCAGTAATTTCTGCTTACTCTACAGGGAAAGGCATTGGAAAGGCTTTAATGGCAACTGTTGCCAAAGTAAGTTTTTACATTTTAGTTTTTTCTGTATTAATCTGTGCATTAAGCCAATTAATTTTTTACTGTAACTTGTGGTTAAACAAGCTAATTATCTCGATAAATATTATTTTTAATATAAAAAGCTAATGTAGGTTCTGTTACACTTTCTAGGTGGCCAAGGAGCAGCATTGTGTACGTTTACAGCTCTCTGTATTAGACTGGAATAAACCCTCTCTAGACTTTTATTTGGCTAAAGGTGCAGAGGACCTCACAGCTAAAGAGGGCTGGCATTTTCTCCGCTTTCATGGAACAGCTCTGGATAATCTAGCACAGGAAGCACCTTGAAGAACATTTAGACAATAAACGAATTGCAAATACAGTTTGTTGTAGTTGGAATAGTTCAAGCTTCTGTCCTCAAATTGCATTTGTCCCTATTGTAACTGAACTGAACCTTCTGATTCATTGTGCACAGAGCAACATTTATAAAACAATGTTGTAAAAGTTGTAGTGTTTATCCTTCTTCTCTAGTTTCAGTGTAAATGAGTGGAGATGCCAAGACACTAAGGAAGCAGCTCATATAATTATTAAAGATTAGAAGAAAAATGTGACCCACCACCCCACAGCCTCCAATGATCTTATCCCAGAATAACATTACCACCAATATCTCTATGGGTTTTATCAGAACCAAATGTTAATTTATTCCTATTGGACCCAGGACAGGGTAGGCTAATGGTCAAAATGCATTAGAGGCTAAGTCACTTCACCTAAACTTTCAATCTGTCATCAATCTTCATGTTGCTCCAAACATGTAAGACCTTTTTTCATCTTCACAACACAAATACACAGCTTTTTTACAGATGCGTCTGATCCAGGGAAAGGGTTGGCCCTTTGGATGTTCAATAGTCTAAATGTAGTCATGATATTCTCATAAATACTTCGGATAGACTTGTTACATGTAATGCAATGTGCAGATAGAGAGTCCAGTTTGTATAAATTCTTGTCAGGGAATGAGGAGGCATTAATAGGCTAAATAAATTAGCAAAAAGCTAATTTCAACTCAATATAATAATGGACAAATGGGTATGCATCTATATACAACCATTAGCATGAATTTAGTGTATTATAACTAATATTCTATGTTCTATAACCCACAGTAGATGGCGGTATCGCTCATTTTAAGAACCCGAGCCGCCTGAAACGAAGAAGAACGCTTCTTTGAGTAACGTCGCGTTTCCGTTCGACGTTTACATGAATGTACAGGCTTTCACGTAACGAAGGCTCAAATGGCAACAGAAAATGAAGAGAACGGCACGGAAATGCAAACCGAGGTCTGAATACTGCTAGGAAGCGCTGTGGTGAATTTGTCATTTTTAAATCGTACATTTCTGATATCAAACCATCATGAAATACGACTGAAAGGAACGCTTTGGCACGATGCTATGCTAATCTGTGGTCGTGTTGCGTCTCAGGTGGACACGTCCTCTTATTCGCTAGCTCGCTGTAAGCTGGAGAACCTCCTGAATAAGAGCATGAGGATCCGGATGACCGACGGGAGAACACTGGTGGGGCTCTTCCTGTGCACTGACAGGGACTGCAACGTCATCCTGGGGTCCGCACAGGAGTTCCTCAAATCTACAGGTACCTCAGGATTTATCAGTGTACACTTGAGTGCCACGTGTAGTACGCGCGGAGTGCATGTCTGCTGTTGGTGTATATTAGCAGTCATTCAAAGTCAAAGGTCTCCGATCAGGGCTGTCCAGCCTCGGTTCTAGAAGGGTCTGTAGGGTCCTGCAGAGTTTAGCGTGGACCTGCGTGGAGGTCTCTGACATGCCTAGAAAGAGTTTAGGGTTGGAGCTCAACTCTGCAGGCGTTGGCACAATCCTCCGATCATGGCTTTAAATAAGACTGAATGAAAGCAATGCAGATACTTGTACACACAATGTTTCAGGACTGCAGAGAGCATGTCAACAAGAAAACAAAGCCCAAACTTAGATATTTTAGGATGTGTAGAAAAGATGACGTACCATACTGAATAAAAACACACTTGCTTAATCTTTCAAAAGACCTGCAAGTGATTCAATTTACAGCAAACATTCATTTTTGTGTGAACTTCAAATAATATGTCAATTGTAGCACACCATATGCTAATGGTAACATCAACAATTGCAAACAAGTTGTCGGTCTACAGCTCTTGATTTGTCTTCTCATAATTTTGCCCAGATTCTTTCTCACAAGGTGAGCCCAGAGTGCTGGGGCTGGCGATGATCCCTGGTCATCATGTTGTTTCTATAGAAGTTGAATCTGAAAGCCTTCAGACCACTACCCATGGACTTTGACAACTTTAGAGACTTCTGGATCACCATATGGACTACAGAGAATGTAGTTTACATGAACACACACACACACACACAAATATAGAGATGGTAATGAAGATCCATTAGAGCTGGAGTTATTTACCCAAATGGTATTTTCCTCATTTGTAATTCCATACACAGTGGATTATTGTTCAAAGAAGAATAACAACATGACTGTGCATTTTTTGTTTGTTTGTTTGTAAACACATTTTGTAAATATTGTTCTTTTTCAGTAAGAGATGTTTGTCTCCTCTTTGCTCCACTAGTTGTCCCTCTTAACCTCGATGCTGAAGTTGAGTAAACTGGGGTGCTAAATACATTCATATGTTTCGGTATAGTACATTTATTTAAATAGGCAAATGACCCTTATAAAAAAGAATAAAACAACCTAAGATGTTTCATTTTCTATTCATCTTTATTTATTACAACATGAAGATATTAACTAATCTAAAGAAGGTACAATCTAAATAAACGGTTTAACATAACGGTCAAGTTCATGGAAATTGAAAAGATATAAAATAAATTTTTAGTAGTGGGGTGGGAGTCTTGATTTGATTCCAAAGTGGTTTCTGATCAAGGGTTTTTTTTTATACATGTACTGACCATTAATATCAAATTTCTGTGCATTTTTAGATTTGTTATATTAGTCACATGAGCAGTTTAGTTGTTTGGTTGCTGATGACATCACAGACAGAGGCGGGTCTAACAGCATTCACACGTTATAATGAATCAGATGTTTTGTCCTGTCAATAACTGACTAATATACCCATAAAAATTCACTGACATGTAGAAAGTAAAATACTGAAAAAAAAACATGCATCAGAAAATCAAGTTTTCGTCTTTTCAAATTTTTTTTTTTTTAAAAAGACTTTTTTTTTTCAAGTTCTTGTACACAACCATTTATTAAAAATACTTATCGTAAAAAAATCCAATAATCTATTTACATATGTCAATTGTCCAATAAACCTTACAGAATATTTACATTAGAAATCTGATGTTTGACGCTGACCATATTGCATTGGGTCTTGCATTGTGTGTTCTGTTCCGTAAGTAACTTGACTTTGGATTCCAGGTATTCAGTAGGTTTCTTACACGTATGTATTGAGTCCATATTGACTGGAAGGGATGTTGGATGTCGTGGAGGCCGTCTGAACAGTATTGCTGGATTGAGGCTGGTAGCAGTATGATCTGAAGTTCTCAAGATGTAATCTGAACAAAATGGGAAAAAAAGATTGTTAAAACAAACAAGTGATGTGACCTGCTGTCAAACTGTCTTAGCAGGTTACTAATATGGTTACTGAAATGTTTAGTGAAAGAAGGGCATGTGTTGCACACTAAACCCACTTTTTTTCCTCTGGGCTGCGCAATCTACAGGAGCACAGCAAGCAGCTGCCTCCACATAAAGCCATGGCAGCTGAACCCCATCCGATGTACAGCCCTTCTCCAATTTCATACCTGAAGACATGAACACACATCTGACCTTACGTCACCTTACAAGACAAGCCAATTTTGTTTAAAACAGTGTTCCAGCTTTTTGGATATTGCTTAATTAGAAACCTCTCATAAATATGATGAAATGGGAAAAAAAAAAAAAGAAAAGGATTTTTTGAGTCTTAATAATAATAGTCTTCATATTAAGATAAAGACTTCTTATTTCACTTACTTTATTCCCGGATAAAGTGGGTCAAAGAATTCCTGAGTGATGTTGAAGGCGTACCAAGACACTGCGATCATCGTGCACAGACCTGAAAGATGAGTAGAACGTTTTAAAACAAAAGGTTTAATCACATGCTTCTCCTTTTCTAGACAATCCATCGTATGCCTTTTAAAGATGTTTATATTATGAACTTTTTGTAGATAGCCGAGACTAAAATGCAGGTTTACGATAACGGCGGCATTTTCTCGTTCTTTGGATGATCAGGAAGAGTACTATTCAAAGCTAGCAAACAACGCTAGTAAATTCATTTGTTTTTACAATATTATTATTATTGTTTCGTACAGTATATGTCGTGAATAGTGTGTTATTGTGCATTTTCAGTGTAACATTCGCCTTCTGTAAATCTGTACTGAAATTACCTCAAAAACACACCTCCTATGGGAAAGAAGAAAAATCACGACGGTGGGTTACATTTTATTTTCGACATTTTATCGCTTTATGCTCTGTATTCTGGTGTTATTTAAGACATAAAGCCATGTTTAAGTTTTAAGGAGTATCTAAGTCTCTCAGAGTCGATTATTTTAAGATGGAGGCTATTTACACCAAGTGCAAACAGCTATGGACTCTATTTACACTGATTGAAAATAGCAGTATTACTGAAGTCCTCCCCTTTAGTTGCACTTTTATATTTCACCACATGTCATCTACTGATATTTATACACCTTCCCTTTAACACATTGGCTGTGTTTCGATATTGTATACTTGTTTATGGCTTACTGCTTATTACCCACTACACAGCGCATACTGCCTACTATTTTTAAGGAATAGTGTGCAAAAGAGTATATAATAAGCACTAAATGTTTCAAAGTAGTATGCTAAATTGTCACACGACAAACACAAACATTAATTCAACGCAGCCGTCGAGGCTGTTACCTTACAAATGTGGACAGTTCTTTTTACAAAGGCATGTTAATAAGCCTCATAATAGTAAACGATGCAACGCTGCCCAATTTTTACTTGTTTCATAACTGATCAACTTGACATATTTGACTGAATCGGCTATAATCTGTTAACTGATCAATTACATTTTTGCAGTTACACTAATTGGAAAAAGTGATAGGCCTCTAGTTACACTAAATATGCAAATAATAAATTCTGTTTACACTAAAATAGCAGCATTTTCTTTAACAATAGGTGTGTAAATAGTAGTTAGATGGCCGATATACACCTTTTGCCGATCTAGGTAACGGTAACAATTTTAGAACAAAATATGCAAGGTTTGATGTGACATCAGCACGTGTAGCGCAGTTTATTGCGGTGCCTTTTTTCCTCAGATGGTTTATATTGCAAGATGTAAACTAGAATCTGTCAATTTGTCAGTTGCGCGCCGTACATCTCCTACCGAGGCCTACATAAACCAATGCAACCCTTCTTAATACCATGATGATGATGCCACGGCTATAAAAGCCATGAATATTACACAGAAATGCAGTATAAGAGAGCCCTGCATCACAGATAGGTGTCTCATTTAAGATTAATGCTGTTAATGAAGCTAGAACCCCAGTTAATACTCATTGCAACGCACTGCACATTATCTCTATCTGAGGCATTAACCAGACACAGTTACACAGATACAGTCCTTCCCGTGTGCCTACGGACATTTATACATTCAATCGTATTAACAGATAATATTAGCATAAAACAGATGATTTTAACCAACTCTTACTGCTTTCCATCTTCCTGCTTCGAGAGGAAAATACTAATTAGCACAGCTAATGAGCAAGTAACATTAAAAGAGCTAAGAGCACATCTGGTTGGGATTGATTCATTAGAAAAGAGGCCTATTTGAGACATGGTGAGGAGATTTGAACCTAATCCATTTATTACTATCACTTGTTGCAAAGAGAATGCTAACATTGTGTACATAGGACTAATGGCTTTTTGCTTAACGCAAATAACTACTGCTTTTAAAATGAATCCACATCAGAATAGTCTGTGAGCAACATCTGCTTAGTGAATGAATCTGCTGAAAGTGATTCAATTACATTAATAAAACCACCTGCTAGATTCTTGAATGAATCAGTCTTTTTGAATGAATCGAATAATTCCCTAACTCTTTCATCTTTCACTTATTGAAAGTATTAATCCCATAGCATTATTTATGCATTTATAATTGTTTTAAATGTATTCATGCCACCCATTTTCATTTAGAGGTGGTTAGCATAAAAACAAGACATCAAAGTTATTATTCCCCTTACTTTAAATATTCCAAAGTATTTAGATTGTTACTAAAATTAAGTAATCTAATGATAATCTAATAAAAAATATCAAAAACTATCTAAAACACTGAAAATATAGCTTATTTATAACACTACATGAAATATGTTTAACATCAAATCAAATTTTTATATTTATAAAATGTAATATCTTATCTGATAACCCTCTACCTCTAAACATAACCCTAACAAATACCTAGTGCAGAACACTAGATTTAAATATGATTTGGCCTCACTAGTCAATGTTCAAAACTTTTCCTATATCAGTGCAGATATTAACACCTCACGTGTTGTCAAACCTGTGTACTAATATAATAGGATATTCATTGCTTTGACCTAGTTACCTTTCTGTTACTAAATATTTTCTCTTTAAAAAATACTGTTAAACCACAATTTTTTAAATTAAGTTTGGCCCATAATTTATTCCATTTATTAATACATTGCATCATGGAAAATTGCTATGTTTGAGGTTTGTGTACTTTAGAAAAATACACCATGTAGATAAATAGGGATCACATTGCAGCCTCCACATCACTTTCAGTCAGCTGTGCGACACTCTTGGTAAACTATTGTTTAGTGTACAACATGTTGAAGATTAGCAGGCTGCTGATTCATTAAATGATGAGCTGTTTCCTCTAATAAACTGTTTATTCAGTATAATGAAGCCTCTCCTCCATTGACATCCATTATAAAAATGGCCCATGGTCTCCTTTCCCAAACACTGCCAGACCAGAAGTCTTGTGTATCGTTAGCAGGACAGACATCATTGTTCTATTAGGTATGTCTGTTCTGTATACATTCAAGATTGTTTGTTCATGCCTGTCTTTTCCGGCAGACGTTCTGTGAAGTAAAAAACAGCTGAAGACCTCGTCTTGTACTGCTTTAAAGTACTAGCTATATCACAGACACGACAGTAATGATGTGAATGACTGTAGACACTAATGTCCTGCCATGAACTGAATTCACATTTAAGAACCTAAGGTGGATGCCACTACCTTATCACCTAGATCCGTAATCACTCTTAAAACCATCACTCATCACCACTTCTGTCTGCTGATCCCTAAATATTGGCTTCTAATATTCAAATCCGTTAAAGGATTAATTAGATCAACCAGGAACTAGTTATGGACCGCAGCTTTAGCCAAATAACCAAGTATTGAGGTTTTTTTGAACATATTTTGTTGATTTAATTAAATAATTTAGTATTCACCATATCTCTACACCTAAACCTAACCTTACCCATGAGTAATACCTAAAATCAGAGGAAATTGTAGATGAATGACACTGCTTTACAAGCATCAAAAACTAAGCCTAAACTTCACAAAAACTACAAAATGGTTCTTCAAATCTGATTGGCTAATCACAAGTTTGTTCCAGGGTCAACAAAAATGTTGCAAAATCAGGTTCTGAATATTAGAATAATCAAATCCAAAATAAAAGTTTTTTTACATAATATACTTGTGTGTACTGTGTACAAATACACACATATACAATATATATTATATATTTTGAAAATATTTACATATATTTAAATATATTAATGTATACAACTAATTGTTTGACAGCACAAATCTGTATTTACAGTCAAGGCCAAAAATATCAGCACGCTTGGTAAATATGATAAAAGAAGGCTGTGAAAAGTTATCTGCATTGTTAATCCTTTTGATATTTTAAATTTCACAAAAAACGTAAAGCTTAATCTAAGCAGACCATCCATCTTCTGGACACAAAAAAAAACAGCGATAGGATGGATAGGATGCTACCATCCAAGACGAACGTAGACCATGAGAGGGCTCTTAAGCCCAGCCTTCATCCATAAAGTTCTCATAAAGGCCTACTGGCAAGCTCTTTCTTTTACAGCACATTTTGTCCCTTTGTGCCGCAATACATGCAGAGACCCCCTATGATGCATGGGTTCAAGATCAGGTGAAGCTACTGTGGCAGGAGATGCAACGGCTGGGGATCTCCAGAGTTTAGGGCAGTGGGGGCAGGTGCGGTGACCCAGCTCAAAGTGCTCAAAACTCAACAACATCATCCAGGTGAGTAGGAGGATCAAACCCTCCCAAATAACATGTAGTGATATAGGTGCTGTTTGAATATTTTCTGCAATTCTGCAGCTGTGGTCCTTGAACCCAAGTCAACGTAAGCAGTCAACGTAAGCAGAATTATATATATATATATATATATATATATATATATATATATATATATATATATATATATATATATATATATATATATATATATATATTTGAGAACTTTGAAGAACCTATATAACTGAGAACCTAACTATGAAACTTCACATATTTCATAGAGTCAACTATAATTTGCTGCCCTGTTTTCATCAAAAAGCATGAAAACTAACCCCAACCTTCCTTATACAGTATATCATGTACAAAGACAGTCATCTTTTAATGAGGCATGTGGTGATGTTCTTACCTTGAAGTATGAAGAATACACCTCCAGCCCCAGCAATCCGACCCTTCATTTTGTAATTTTCCCCTCCTATTTTGGAGCACTGCATACCCACTAGAGTTGACAGTAGTCCAAACGTGCCCAGGACAATGGATGTGATCATTAAGGCACGACATGCTTGGATATAACCTGAAAAAAGAAAATAATAGTTGAATAGGAATAGTTGCAAAAGGTTGCAGAGGTTCAGAAAATTGTTATGACAAACCCAAACCATATTTTTACTTACAGTGTATAACATATTATTATTAGGCCTATAATAACCAAGATCTTGGGCCTCATTTATAAAATGTTGTGGAGAAACTATCCTAAATTTGATCTTACTATCGTGTCTTACAACAGAATTCTTGAAATGTCACAATAGAACATAGAGAACATAAATTTGACCCTTTCATCCATTGAATCAGCTCATTTCAGATTTGATACTTGCTACAGGTCTCAAAAAAGTTGGCACGGGGCAACAAAGTTGAAAAAGCAAGACATTTTGAAAAGATTCTGCTGGGAGAACATCTAGCAAATCATTTTAAGTCAATTGATATTAGAGAGTATATTTACAAAACATTTTACCTTAACACTAAGAGTTCTCATACAGTAAATAGTAATAAAAGTTTTTGGCTAAGAGTTTTCTCTTAAAACCTATTCAGAAAAATGATCCAAAATCAATATTTAAACTTTTGATTACAGACAAATCAAACAAAGTCACATTTACAGTATTTATATAGTGCTTTTAAAACTACAGATTACCAGTACCAGTACCAGTAACGTATAATGACAAGATTACATTTCATGATTGAATTCAGAGACTGTCTAGCACTACTCAAGATCTGTATTTTAAAAACAAAAAGTTCAAAGGGAGAATAGTTTATCTTTTGGGTTAGACTGTACAGAAATTGAAATGTAAACGCTAATAAACACTATACTCATAGTCATGCAATTCAAATGTTGTTAACATTAAAAACATTATGTATGCATAAGTATGTATAAGTATTATGTATAAAGTATGTATGTATAACATTAATAATAATATGCACGGTTTGATGTGATATCAGCCAACCAATCATTAAACCTTGGTGGCGTGATTTATTGTAATGCTTTTTTCCCCAGTTGGTCAGAACAAGCATGGCAGACTTGTTACTCTGTCAGAGACTTATACATAATAACATTATATTCATATAAAAACGTTCATTTCACATTCAAATGAACATTTTAAAATGCATGCTAAGTATCTCTAATTAAACAAGTATATAGTCTAATTGCCAGCATTTATGCTTCTCGTAAACAATAAGTGGATCTGCATATAAACATTCTTTTTATAACTGTAGAGTAATCATGGTTGAATGTATGACATATAAACATAAAAGAAAACCAAACTGAATGCAAAAGCAGCTTCTTACCCAACTGGTTGATGAAAACAAGGTTAGAAAATTTTGGGATAACCTCAAAAATCTACTCACTTAAGGTGATACATTTTTTAAAGCTCATTATCATCAAATGCTTCTAAAATGTTTACGTTCCAAGGCAGATTGCTGACAACAGTCATTTTAGGATGGCTTGGCCCTACTGACTTAGGAGTCCTCTTCACTACCATTTCACTAATTTAGGAGCTAGTTTTAGTGCTAAAATAGATCGTAAATACTAAATAAATACTTTACCACCTCATCATTTGAGGTGTGTCATGGGTTTCATGATAACAGGGATGGAATGTAAATGCACAATTTCTCTAATCTCACTTTTATTTTCCAGTCCGAGCTAATTTAGTTTTTCCAAAAGGGAGTTTCTGGAACTAAAACCATTCCTTGTACCTGCGTTGCAAACACGCCAATAAGTACATAGTTTCACAGTTAGTTTGTGTACTATGAAAATTTCCTTCAGTGCAAAAGACCCTACTGAGTAAAGTAAACTCATGCAAGGCATCAGGCTGTACACACTTTTCACTCACAACTGTGTTGCTACCAATCCTAACAAAGTCATAAATTTCATAGTTGACACCACAGTCATTGGTTTTATTACAATGATGAGGCCGCTTACAGAAAAACACAAAAAAGTGTCTTAACTGGTCACATGGTGTGAAGCTAACAATCTCAACCTGTGGAATAAAGAGGACGAAAATGTGCATGTGATCATCTCTCGTCTTGCTGGTTTATGACTAGCCACTCAGCAGAGACTTACAACACACTGCACTCCCATAGCGCCCTCTATTGCAATCTATCTTGAATGTAACAGACAGCGAACCTACAAGACAGCAAACTTCTCCAACATTCTAAGGTGTTTTGTCATAAAGTACCCTCACAGCCTCCGAATCTTTTTAATTTCTACTCCATCTGCCAACACAAGACCATCTAAGTACCGTATCTCTTGCTTAAACAACTCAACCTTAGCAATGGCTACTATATCTCCAAGTAGAGTTATCTTTAAAATTGTCACATCATGCTTGGTGTGACTCCCAAATGGGACTCCTATATGACTGCCCCCTTTTTTGAACCTCAATCAGTCAAGTCTCCAAGGTCAAGCTGGGCAAGGGGTGAGGTTTCTTCACTTGGCTCAAACAGAACTGTAGGGTCAGAATTGTTGAGGTTAGGAGGTACTTTACATTTTACATTGGCAACCTGACCAGGCCAAATGGTAGCATCTTGCGGCCATACCCTCACACAAGCTGTGTCTGCGTTTACTAGGTCGTCTTGTGTATTTCCAGTGCTATTGAAATGCAAAGTGGTAAGGATGCCTTCTTTATCGCTAGTTCCTGTCATTAACTCTGAGATTACATTAAACCCCAACAGGCCTCCAACTGTAACTGACTGACCAGAAAGGGCCTTTGAATGGAGTGCTGAGTCCCATTGTATCTTGGTAAGCTTAATGCCTTAATTTCAGAAACCCCTTCAAACTAGGCACTTCAAGCATAAATAATTTTAGGTTGTGGAAATGTCTGCAGCCGATGCTGTCTCTTCTTCTCCCCACTTGAAAACTTTACAAGCTCAGAAGCATATCATCAGTTACATCTTCAGCAGCGACAAGTTGTTTAAACTTCGCGACGAAGTTTACTGTGCTTGGGCCCCATACCCTGGCAAACAGTTTGAAGAAAAACTTCTTGAATGGTCTTAGCATCATTTATCAGCTGTGCAGTGTATGGAAGCAAACTGGATCTTTTGTCTATGGCCAATAACATGATAAAGAAATTGCTGCGGAATGTTTATTTTCCCCTTGGAACAGTTTGGAAGAGTTCAGTGCTACTCTCATCACCTAAGTGAGACTGCAGCAGTCCTCTCTTTCCATTAACATCTCCTTGAAGTGACCAGGTTTAGTGATTTTTAGCATCCCTTTGATGATTTCAGTGTTTGTGTAGACCAGTGGTTCCCAACCTTTTTTAACTCACAGCCCACACAACCAAACACATATGTTTCCGCGGCCCCCTGCAAAAAAATTTCTCGCTGCTATATTTTCTTCTTTTAGGTTTATTTTGAGTCTTTTCTGTGTCCTGCTTACTTGTAGATGAAGTATTTTCCTTTTTCAGCGATCCCGTTGTCAACCATTTATCCATGTTTACATCTGTTTTGGCATGTATGCAGCAAAAATATGTTACATAGCCTAAATCGGCGGGTTGTTTTTAAACCAATCAACGACCTGGAATAGTGAACGCATAGTAACAGTTTATTATTATTTTTTGTTATTTAATTAATTATGATATTTAATTATTACTACACATTTTTACGCACATTAGCAATATTATTATTTCTATTGATAATAACTGGCGGCCCCCCTGCAATACCGTTGCGGCCCACTGGGGGGCCGCGGCCCACAGGTTGAAAACCACTGGTGTAGACCCTCTTCAATTTGTCTGCATAAAGCTGTTAAAGCTAATCTCAGAAGTGGAGTCTCCAATCTGACCTTCATGGACTCTAAACTCCCTCTCATGAGAGATATGGCAATTCCCTCCTGAGCATCTGGTCCTCTTTACTGTTTGGACTTGCATAAATCTGAAAAGGAAGTGGAAGAGTACTGGAGTACTGGAGTACTCTTATCACATTATAGTCCTGCACGTGCACTGCATTCTCAAAACTCCTGGCCATTTGATAATACCTAGAATATCAAAATTTACTGCGGGAGGTAGATCCTTTTCCTATCTAGCACCTAAACTCTGGAACAATCCCCCTAACTCTGTTTGGGAAGCAGACACACTCCGTCAGTTTAAATCTAGATTAAAGACACATCTTTTTAACTTAGCCTACACATAACACACCAACACACTTTTATTATTCAAATCCGTTAAAGGATTTTTAGGCTGCATTAATTAGATCAGCTGGAACCGGGAACACTAGTCCTAAAACACAATGTACTTGTGACATGGTAAAAAGAATGGCATCTACGCTAATATTAGTCTTGTTTCTTTCTTAATCTGTTTCACAGTTTGTATCCAGACTAGCACTATCAGAACCCAGAGATTATGTTCATCAGAGACCAGAACACCTAGATGCGCTCTGTGGACCGATCACCAGATCCTGATGCACACACACACACAAAGTCATTTACACTATCTGACACAGCTGCGTTTAAAATATAACTGGAAGTTAAGTGCTGGGCGTCCGGTCAGAGGAGAGTCTGGTTTCTCCCAAGGTTTTTTTTTCTCCATTCTGTATGCATGGGGTTTTGTTTCCTTGCCGCTGTCGCCTCTGGCTTGCTTTGTTGGGGACACTTAACTTCTAGCAACTACCGTCGAATTGATTACAGAGACCGTCTCTGCATTTAATAACAAATTGTTCAATCTCATCATTATACATCCCTGTCATTGTATTGTTCTGCTTTATATTGTTCAGTGCTTTGATGCAACCTGTGTTGTTAAAAGCGATATATAAATAAAAATGATTGACTGATTGATTGGATGGTGGGGACATGGCGTAGGGATTTGTAGCTTGAATCTTTCTGCCAAGCTCCTCTTGGATCTTCGTGCGTCTGCTGGTTATGGGTGGGTATGACTAGTAGTATTGTTGTACAATCAGAACGGCCCTGCTATGTGCTGGTATGGTTTAATTTGTAAAACTTATCACCAGATTTCATCTCTCATTTACCATCACGCCAACCAACGAGCCACCGTTAATGACAAGCACACAACAGAAAGGAGTCAATGCAGGGATCCACAGCAAGATGGTCTTTGGATTATTTGGAATGAGCTCCACTCCTCCAGCAGGTGGCGCTGATCCCAGACAAGCTCCCAAGAACTGTAGTGGATACAGGACTTCTGCATTGTCTGACAGTTAAGCATTCCCAGCAACCTGTGGAATGGTGGAATAAAGACAGGACAAAAACGTGCTTTGATCAGCTCTCGTCTTGCTGGGTTATGACCAGCCACTCAGTAGACGACTTACAACAAGCATTTACCCATGCAGAAACAATATTAGTGGTATCAATTGTGATGAACCAACAATTGAGGCATCACACGCACATTAGGTGAAATGAGCGTGTCTATCTGCCTCTGCTGAACAAAGATAAGAGAGTGGCCAGCTATAACTGAGGACCTCAAGTGGACAGAAAAAGAGTGGGACTCATTTACTAAACAAACGTATGATAAAAAAAAAACTAAATATGGAATTTATCTATATGGACGTAAGCGGTGGCTACAATCAAATGTCACATCTGGTATCAGCAAAGCTCTATATGAGCAAATACCAGTGCAAAGAGCAGACCAATATACAATCATCACGCCATGCACCTGTAGTGCAGAGAAAAACCAAAAAGTTTATCCATCCATCCAAAAGGAATAAAATAAATAAACATATATAATAAAAAAATATATTGAAGGCTACAGAAACATATTAATGAAATATGTTTAAGTACTTTATATAATTCACCTGATTGCACAGATCGTTACGCATAAGAAAGAGCAGGATATACTATGTACAGACAAACAACATTACTCTAGCGCTGCCTGAAATTTATTCTGCTCTGAATACCTGCGTCCTCATATTAGGACATTATATTTAATGAATTTCACAGTTTACCAAATGATTGGATGTTTCACCATGACCACTCCCCCTCTTCAAAAATGTCTGAAATTCATTTTGTGACACTCTTATGGAAAATAATAATATTTTGTAATTCTTTTAAATCTGTCAAATTTTTGGATGGGATCATGTGACCTCTCTCACCTTCCTGAAAATGTTATGGGGTTTCAAACCAAAATATGACTTTCTGTTACAAAACTGGATGTTGATTTCCGATACATGATGTCATCTCATATAGAGTTTTCCTGACCTAACATGCAGGGGTCTGCAGTCAAAGAACTAAAGCACAAACTTCATCATCTAGTGGTGGAGTGCAGTGCGGCCTGAGACTGCATCCTCAGTGCTCTGTTGGTCTTGATAGATGCAGAGAGTCCTATGTTTACTCGCATGATTAGTCGAAGTGAGGGACCTGTAGAGGTAAGCTTCATAATTGCAGAGGAGATAGCAAGAGCATTCAGGCCCTTCAAAGAGGGGGAATTTTTAAAAAGCTCTTGAAAAGGTATGTGGCGTTGTGTGCCTGGACAAAAGGCAAGCATTTGCTAACATCAGCCTTTCCCTGTAACACTATGCTGACTGAAATTTATTCTGCTCTGAATACCAAGCGCCATTTAGTTATATTTAATGAATTTCTATACATGTCACATAGATCCAGCTTAAAGAAAATCCTAAGAATATTCTTGCATATTCATTGGCTATTGATGAAAATACAGACAGGATGGACATCATTCACCAGGAGGACTTCTGTGGAAAGGTGTTGGACATGGGACATGTAATGACAGGTGTGAACAAAATAGGAGACTTTATTCGTTCACAGGGATTGAATCACAGGCAGTTTAGAGCACTTTTAGGATGTGCCATACCACACATATCTGGACTGAGATTGCTCGTTTCATGGAAAGCAAACAAAAGGTCATCCATGAGCTTGAGGATGAAAAATGGCTCAGTGACATAAAGGAACACCTCACGCTCTTAATGTAAAACTTCTGGGGCCGAAAGCAGCTGATCACTGAAATGAGAGACTTTGTGTTTCAAATGCTCTCCATAATGAAGCTGAACTAAGACATCCCACATCTCCCCTCACGGACCAGCATCTTGTCTCTGTAATGAAAGTAGCTATGGCAAAGGACACAATCGTTTCTGCAAAAAGATGCGGAGTGTCTGGTAAAAGCAACCAATTTGCGGTTTTGCCTTTTTTTTTAAATTAAGAGCTACTTAAAGAAGTTATACAATTTCAGATACCATTTGTTATCTTTATACCATTTATCTATAATAGCCTATGTTTGTTAAATTGTTTTGCTTTTTCTGAAAGTTTCAGTTATTGAATACTGTTTTGTTTAACATTATGCTCAGAGCATTTGTTCTTTCAAGTAAAAGTTATCTTTTCAAAGAAACAGCTTTCCATTTGTTTCCTATATGCAATATTTATATAATGTTTGACTATTTTGCTTTTTTAAAGTTAATATATTATACTATGGTTTAAAAAAACCTCTACTACTGTTTTATGCAGTTATCCTGGTCAGAGCACTTATTTTCCCCAATAATCTATATATATATATATATATATATATATATATTTATATATATATATATATAACACCCCTATATATATATTTTTTTTTTTTTTTTTTTTTTTTTTTTTTTAACACCCCAGGAGGACCAGGCTTTTTCCCCTTTCACTCCAAAGGGCCCTTTTTTGGTGTTTTTTCCTTCAGTAAATCAATTCTATAAATCACCCTTTTGCGTCTGTCTCTATCTTCAAACATTTAGCTGGTTAAAATATTAAATTATTAAAATATTAAAATATGAATAAAATATTGTTGAATCCACTGTTGGATGTTCAGCCCGTAATGCAAATTTACCAGGAGAACCCCATCAAAAATATATATTTGATTTAATGCCTATTAAATAATGTATAATGTATATTATGGGTGCTGGAGAATTAAAAAAGCAAACAATAACTAATAACAATAAAATGTTTCGTGTCTGAGCTTTTAGTGATAAAGAAGAGACTGGCCGTATTCTACCAGACAATGCTGTCTTTCTGTTAAATCCCCCTGGTTTGTGAAAGTTGGTGCTTAGCCTAAATAGCACATGTTTTTGTGAGCGTTTCTTCTGGGATGTTGAGCGCGGGAAAAGGAGCGGATAAGATATACAGTGTTTCTGAGGGAGAGGGCAGGCGCTCAACAGGAATGTTATAAAGCTAGGAGAATACTTCTTGTGTGCAAAGGAAACAAAAATAACGACTTCACTTAACAATTCCCCTTCCCGCGTCCCGATACAGCACTCTTTAGAGAGCATCAAATGTGTAAAGATACGTTGTGTTCAGATCCAAGCACGTTCAGAGCAGCAGGCGTTCACATACTTTTATATGACACTGTCAGTGCTGTTTATGCAAGAAGTTCATTAAATCTCTCTCTATCGCTTAACATTTGAACACTGCAGCAAACAAAATAGTAATTTAAAGCTTTATATAGATATATTTATGTTTCGGTGCTTCATTGTGAAGCGCTCCTATAGAAAATTATAGAATTTTCTTAAAGAACGTTTATATTGTTTTATAAAAGCATAACGTTTTGTTGATATTGTGAATGTACACAAAGGTACACAGCTCTGAGTAATGTATTGATGTAAATCTGTGTGTGTGTGTGTGTGTTTCTATGCTTGCTTTCAGCCTGCGCAACGCGCAACAGGCAAAGCACCTTTTGGGGGGTTTCTTTTATTCAAAGAAGAATATAAAAAAATAACCGACCAGTTTTTGTCTTAAAGGGTAGAAATGACTCCTTGTTTATAGAACTGTATAAAAGCAATATTTCGCTCTTAAATGGGCTGTAACGTTTTGCTCATAAACAACCTTTTCTTTTTGTTTCCAACATTTCAGCTGCAACGCTTTTTAATAAACAGGCTAGCACTGGCGACAGTAGCAGCAGTTATTGATACAGTTATGGCATTTTACCTGGTAAGGCGAGCATGGACTGAAAACTCCAGCAGTTGAAAGTACCGGTGGAGTCATCTGCACAGGACATCCAGAGGTTCTCAAAGATGTCGGAGGTGATGATGACACTGTCGTCGTCCGTAGACACTTTCCACGAGTGATAATGCAATGATAATACAGCAGACCCGCACGCCAGAAACCCCAAGAGAAGCGCGACGATTTCTAATATATCTTTCATATCTGTGGATCTTCTTCTTTCCCGATGAGTCCCGCGCGGCTGGAGATCAGTCTGTTGTCTGTTGCGCACAAACTTCCAGGACATACACGCTACTTGTCTATCCGTGTTACTCGTTAAACGCAAGCTCAGCTTTGCTTAAATCAGACAAGTACAATAATTAATTAACAAAATCGATTTGTATACATCGCCATGAATTTTATAATAGCACTGTGAGCTATGTGTAGTGATCACTTCAATTATATGTAGCGCCAATAAATGGAATTTAACCTCGTAATGAACATTGGGGGCCGTTTATGATTTTATTGTGCTGCAGTCTATGACTAAGCTGTTTGATCCAACACCCAGTAGCTGCCAGAAGTTATAAATACGGTACTTCACTGAAAAACCTACATTTACCAGACTCCTTTATCCAAAGAACCACAGCCTACAGCAAATATATACTGGTTTATAGCAACGTTCCAGATAAATGGATTAATTCATAACTATAGACTTAAAATCCAAAATTTCTTTTAAAATTGTGGGGTTCTGAAAACCCATTAACTGATGTCTACCGCACCGTTGAGTTTACTTTGAGGATAAGTCTATTAAAAGACAGAGATTAGAGAGCAATCTTTTTACAGCTGTATTACCCGTATCTTTGACTTTTGTTGCCATGGGGTGGGGTTGGTTATTTCAGTTTACAAACTTCAGTGAGTCACGCAGAAAGAAATAACACTGGGGTCACTCATCAGATAATACTGTTAAACAAGCCATCAGGGAAGTGAGGAAAGCATAATGTTGTTGTGAACAGGATGGGGAGATATAGCAAAATATATGAGAAATGCACAAGTGTTTATTTACCATAATCATCCAAAATCATGAGTTTAATTTAAAAAAAAAGTGATGTCCATTAATAAGAATTTTAAGTTAAATTTTTTTATATATATTTATTAACCACAAGGTAGTTTTGGATGATTTAGATGTTGAGAAAAAAAATTAAAAGGTAATATTAAGATGATACTAATTTCACTAAACTGATTTTATTGAGTATTTTAGGCCAGTTCAATCAGTTCAATAAAGTTCAAGTTAATCAGTACTTGACATATCATAAACTAGGCCCTTTTTCCATTTTTTATGACAAGGACTTGATGATAGGGACTTTCCTCAATATATATATATATATATAATGAATTAATAATGCTAAATTATAGTTGATGTTACTGTATGACGAGTTTCACTCTTTATGCAAATCCAGCTGAACCGGCTATCATTCTATTAAAATAAAGAGAGGAGCCTTTGATGTTTTATCAGACTGATAATTAGACACCCCTCCACTATCTTATTGTTTTTTTTTACTAGGCTATAGGCTTTGAAAGCATTCAGGCGCGCACTTAATAAATAACTGGATCTGCCTTTGTCACACCACAATAAATGCTCCCCTGACGATGTGAACTTTAACTTCAGCAAAGGAGGAGTGGACAGATGTTTGGAAGAAAAGAGTTCAAAAAACAATAACAAATCCTTTCAAGATACATATAAATCAAAGCACTGGCACTGAGAAATCTCGTGTGTGAATGAGGGAAAGCATGGTGTTTGTTCTCATTGAGTTTTGTCCAGCTGTGAAGAAGCCACACATTCAAGCCCATACTTGCCAAAGACTGAATAAAACACAACGCTTGCCGGAACTTTACCTCAATCTCAAATTTCATTCCCAAAAAGAGATTTGTTTCCTGGATGACTTCCTTCCTCTCTTATTAAAAACACTATTTGTATTCAAATGTTTTCAACTAAACATTTTATATCAGTCAGCCACTCAGCCAGTGAAGTACAGTACATTTGTACAAATATAAATAAGAAAAAAACTATTACAAATACAAATAAGTTAACTATAATAATAAAACTATTAAATACTATGTATTATTTCTCTATCAATAAATCCCTTTCATTTACACTTTTTTTCTGTTCTGCTATAAGTGTGAGATTTTTCTGACTAAAAGCATTGTTTTTACCTGGAGGAAAAATTAGCATCAAGCGAATTAATGGATTCTACGTCAGTGTCATGATGACTCCAAACCCAAAGAGGGTTTAATACTTTTCTAATGTGCAAGGCATCATGCTTTTGCTCAGAACATCCTTTTATGCAGATTTCTTAGCCACAGCTAAACCAATCAGACCAGCCAATCCAGCCAAACCCAGTCCAATGGCACCAATTATCACCATTCCAACCAGCCCATCTAGAAAACAAAACAATGAGAAGCACGTTAGGTTCTCTGTTCAATCGGCATGCATGAAGGATTCATATGGTCTATATACCAGGGTTTTTTTTAACATTTTATGTCCCTCATCATACGTGTGATTCAACTTATCAGCTAAACGTGGTGTGTCCAATGAGGGAGATAAGTAAAATGTACAGTGGAGATTCAACTGAAATCGAAACTTGTGCATTTTTTAAGCCTATAATGTGATGCTAAACCTACAAAAATTGTTTAAAAAAGAAGACATTAGTGTCACAAATGTCTTTAGTCAGAGTCTGCAGTCCATAAGTTTAGTCTCTTTTGATGTGTCTGTCAGTCACAACACTGGTGTGGAAATTTACTGTATTTTTGAATTAAGCTGCTCTTTTTCAGTCTAATTAAAAGAGAGGCATCCCTCAGCAAATGCTACCTGCAACCCAACAGGCTGTAGGTTTTCAGTGTAACTGTGCTGATGTACATCAACTAATACAGAAGGAAGGTTAGGATTTTTTCCAAACACTAATTGATATAGACTGTAGCCATGAACATTTACCATACCGTTCATAGCCATAAGGGCCCAGGCAATGGCATTTGACCTTCAGGATTTTCTCTGTGACTGTTGCCATGTCTTTTAGAGTAGTCTGTTGCTCCAGGGACTGTATCCATGAACACAAATCCAAGTGTGAATGAAGGAGTTGATGATTTCAGATGAATTCTTTGTGTGAAGCGGTCGATGTAGATCCACCGCCACTGTCTCGTTATATTCTGAAGCCAAAAGCAACCCCACAGCAGGCTTTGAATTTGTCCTCTTGTACTTTTGCATTTGTCACCTGGAGACATATTTTCTCTTGAGTGTGTTCTTTGTTAGCGTCTGATATCGACAAAGTAATGTCCAGAACTAGTAAATTTAGGAGGAATAGATTTGTTTGAACATCACTGCACTGTCCTTTTCCACGTCCAAAATGGTCCCTTCTTTTTTCAGTGATGATTTATTCAGTGAGAGTGTCGACCTTGACAACTGCTGTTTCGATTAGGCATTTTGTCAGTCCTATTTTATTTGGTAATTTGACATTTTTTGTGGAATATACCAAATTGCCATCACTGAACCGAAAATGGTCTGGAACTGTTTCAGATTTCAGATTGCATCAACCGGTTCTCTTGATCTTGAGAGAGGTCATCAGTAGAGTTTCCCAGCCATTTCTCCCCACACACAGTACAGGTACAAGCAGTGTCAATAATTGCTGATCCTAATGATCCCAATGGATTAGTCCCTGTTAATGGCTTCTTTAATTGTCCAATTTGAAACATTACATTCTGTTTTCCTATTCCTTTTGGTCTTTGTTCAGTGAAAAATGCCACATACCGGTTCACTTGTATTCCATTTGACAAGCCTCCAAAAAACCTCTAAAGAGCCGACTTCATGGATGAAAACGTCAGCACTCTGCCAATAGTCCAATAGCTGTCCAATAGCTTAAACGCCAGCATAGCATCAGGAAGTGTTCTATTATACTTTTTCAAACGATTGTATCGCTGTTCAACATCAATTATGTAGTCCGCCACGGAAATCAAACTATTCTTCATTATTCCAGCAAAAAATAAGATATGTGCGGTCCTTTTCTCTTTTAGAAACACATCGCCCATCTTAGCCATCAGCATCACCATACCAATATTACTGTCTAAATCCTCCACAGGTATTTCCATCGCTGTTTCACGAGCTCTCCCCTCAAGCTCCAAGGCAACAGTGAGGGCTTGTTTTTTTTTTAATTGAGTTCAGTAACCTGCATTGAGACTGGAAATTTTTCCAACACTCCTATGGCCTTGTTTCATCACATTTTGGCAAAACTTTAGAATTCGCTGCCATCTTTAACCATTAAATAAACACGACTTTTACTTAGCAGCACTTTATTTCCCCTTTCCATCTACACACACATAAGCAACACCCTTTTGACCACGCACTCAGCTTTTTGAACCAGTTTAGATAACGCTGTATTTATTCATTATACAATAACTCATATCAGTCACTCTAATGATTTAGTGTTTTATAAACACATAATCCTTTCTGGATTTAAATCTGCCATCAAAACGATACATTTATTCATTCCATCTACTGTGAGAAAAGGCCATTAATGATCCACCACCTGCAGCATCACACACTATATAGCCTACTAGCTGGGACTCCTTCTTTATGTTAAAGACGTCACATTTTGATGGAGCAAGATGCTTAAATTTCCAGTGAAAACCTCCCTAAACTTCCCGTTTGTGAATCAGGTCAAGGTAAGGACACAGTTCTGAACACTGACTGGTCACGTACTGGTCATTCTGTGTGTAATGTGCTATATAAATAAATAGCTTTAAGCACACTTACAGCGTATATATATATATATATATATATATATATATATATATATATATATATATATGTTTACAGTGTACTTTCAATCGACCTTGAGGTAATGAGGTAGGGTTAAGTTTAGGAGTAGGTTCAGAGTTAGTACCCAACAGTTTTTGTACTTAAAATAAAGTGCTACCATTATTACTACGCTCTTGAATAAAGAAACTGACTTCCGTTATACGAAACAATAACACTTAAGCTCACCTTTCTTCATGGCTTTATCAATAAGTTTCTCCAGTTCCTCAGCTTGGGAATTTCCTGGTTCATTCCTCAGTAAAGTCCTGATGTATTTCAGAGCTCTCTCATATTCCTGGAATTAGTGTAAATGAGGAGAATTAGAGCAAAATGATTCCAATATAAGTTTCCAACAAAAACCTCAAAACTCCAACCTTGAGCTTGTAGTTGGCAACAGCCAGGTAAAACAAATAATCCCGCTGGTCATTCTTGGTATCCGTATGGATAAGCTCTGGTGAAAGATAAAGCATTTTCATATTTGGAATTATTAGCAAGACAAAATTATGTAAATGTTACATTTTAACAGAATTCTGGTGCAATTCATGGAATTTTTCAAATGTCTCTTTCTCTTGTCTGCAGGGGTGCTATCTATAATATTATATTATATATCCTGTTAAATATATATATATATATATAAATTGAAATTACATTTTGTAAGTGAGTTTTGTCACATCACTGATCCAACTATAGTTTAGTGGCAAACTTTCTATTAAATGTAATGTGTGTCCAGCTTGTGTTCCTGTGTGTACTGTCTGTGTGTGTGTGTGTGTGTGTGTGTGTTAACAAGAGCTCAGGGAGCTACAGGTGGGCAGAACTTTTACCCTTAATCTTTTCATGGTCAGAATATCTTGGCCAGGCTCATTGACCCCGTGTCCTATTCATTATGCCCACGTCTTTTATTTCACTTTGCCTAGGGGTGAATACAAATCACTCAACAAGATAGAGAACTACGAATGTGTCACTGCAGTAATTACTTTGCTTTAACCTAATATACTTCACTTCAACTAAAGAAAGCCCGCCTCCACACAAATCAAACAATAACATTTATGACCTTTCATTGTCCCTCCTATCAGATAAGATAAGAAAGTACAGTTGTCATGTAGAACCCAGATAACAATCTCTGTGACATTAAACTACTGTGAAGTTGCAAAATAACCTTTCCGTAATGTTTACTGAACTAATGTGATTAGACGGCTCATTGGATAGCTGCTGGGTGAAATGATAAGAAATTGAACAAGTATGGTATGGACAGGAAGCCATTTACACCACTCATTACAACATAGGTTTAAACAATAAACACATTCTTGCTGAAAGGCTACACCACTTCACACGGTATTACTATATTTAGGTTTAGCGTGGCATGTACTAAATGTTACACAATGGGGACTCGGTCACACCTTGTGAATTTCACGTGGACACTTCAATAGTCTGAACTCAAAGAGCACTCATTTTAACAGAAAACCATTTCATGAAAGCCATAGAATTGCTTCTGCTTTTAAAACTCTCTTTAGTGAAGGTCAACATTTTTATGCAATGTACTCAAATTGCAAAGCAACGTACTTGCAACTAACTGAAAGGACACGAATACATGAAGTTGATAAAAACCAGTAGCTGTCCAAATAAAAGAGAACAGACATGGCTTGAGGGCGCTTCCATAAAAATATTAAATATAAGAAATTTAACTTGGCCACAATAAGTTACTGCAATAACAGCACTGACCTTTTCTTTTAATATTTTTATTGTTTAATTGGATTATTGTTTGTGTTTGCACTGGAAGCTTAATTATCAATATTTTTTTAATCTATTAAATATATATAAAAAATGTATCGTTTGCATATTTGATTTAATAAAATCAGGAATTCAGATGTTCTGCAATGAGGTTTTAATTTTTTATTTATTTATGTTTTTGCCTCAGTTGTTCTTATACAACAAGACTTTTCGTTTTTCCCTTTTCCCAAATAAACGGACTTTCGTTGGGCTTCTGACTGCTTCCAGTGATGTTGCACAATGTTTAAAACGGCTTGAAAGGGCTTCAGTTACCAGCGAGCAGAACTGTTCCCTTTTCGATGTCCTCCGGGTGTTTGCTCCTGATCAGACACCACGCGTACTCGAACTGTGTGTCTTCAGAAACAGAGCCCTTTGACACCTCTGCCTTGTATTTCCTCTCGAATTTCTACAAATCAGAATAATACACACGTGAACGCGTCTGCACGATAAACCTCGCTTGGGACTGATCGTAAGGGCGGCTAAATATTTCTTTTTTGTTTGGGGATTATTTCAAACAGACATGAGGGAAACGTCAGAAATTACCTCCAGATCCTCGGGGACTACAATCTCACCAACAACTGCTTCCATGATAACGGAAGTAATGTGTTTACTCGGGACGCTTCTTCTTCTCTGGGTTTTAATGTCAGTTTTCATCTTTGGTGTCACCTTGCTGCCATCTCCTGGAGCCTGTTACTTCTCACGGTCCGTCTACTTTTGCGTCCGGTAGTCTCTCATTTTTTAACCCAGACTTTTTTCCTTTTTTTTTTTTTTTTTTTTTTTTTTTTTTTTTTTTTAGGACGGTTATCATATTTTTAAATGCTATACTAATAACAAAATTGAAATTAGAACCATAATATCCCGATAAAGTAAAATATTCACTTTTCATATTTTTGCATTTTTTTACATTTCCGCCCTGTTCATTGACAGTGGCAAGGAAGCACGTTTCATTTCAAACTTATATTCATTTCAATTAAGCGCGATCTCACAAAAAAAATAAAAAAATAAAAAAATAAATGAAGCACTGCACAATGACTCTCTTTGTCCATCATATTACACTTAAAAAAACAGTTTGAAATGAGAGCTTTATTACTTGACAAAATAAAACAAATCAAAAACTCTCATTAGAGTTTCAAACAAAAAACTTTCATTAGAAACATATTCATAATAAAGATGCACTTCTCTTTAAAGGCGCGTCTAACGAGGAGCGAGTCAGGATCCCCTTGCGATTCATAAAACACTAGTTTATTATTAAATCGTTCAAATATCTACTTGCTGTTTTCCCCGACACATTTGTGGCACTTTATTTTGCCGGTGCTTTGCGGCAAGTTTAAGCCCATTGTGTGCCTTTAAAATTTTGTAAAAATTTTTGAAATGATTTTTGGTGACGCAAGTATATATTCTTAAGGACATCAACACACCAAGCATGGAAGATATGGACCTAATTCATATATATGAGCATCACCCACGATGAAAAGTGGGTTAGTTTATATGGCAACCGGGATTCGCTTCAACGTGTTCATAGAAAGGCAAATATCACGTGATAAACAAACTGATTAACTAAGCCAATCTGACAGGTGCTCTTCCCAGTCAAAACCAAGCGCCACGCGACTGCTCATCTGTTCGAAATAAAAGAAAATAAGATAAGATAAAATAAAATAAAATATTTTTTTTGTTGTTGTTGTTGTAAGCTACTCAAAGTATATACACCGTTGACTTTCTTTAGGGTGATGTATTACGTCTATTTGCTGTGGTGAGTTTTGAGTTGTCCATGCGATCATTTGTAATGCTACGAGTATTTCTGATATCTTTTTGTGCTGCGTTTTATCTGTAAATGTAAAAAAAAAATCTTTTTTTTTAGGTTATTTCTGTTAAGTTTGTGTCCTATTTCTGTTCCTGATTCCATACCTATTGGTAAGAAAATGCAGTTTTTAAAAGCTCTGTTTTATCAGTGTTTTATTAACACTACAAGGTAAAGATGAGTTTGTTTTTCAGGTATGTTCAGGACAAAGTGCCATGATCGTCATTTCTGGTTGTCGGTCAACTCAAATTTCCTTGGCCACAATTTCAGGTTTGATGTTAAAGGTATTCAGTTTTTATTACTAGTCACCGCAGCACTTAATGACCAACAAAAGACACCTCAATAACAGAACAAAAAATACTTTATCATATACTTATTACTTAATCAAAAAATGAAAGTAGATTGACTTAATGGTTGACCACTGCTTTGATTCCCCCAGTTCACCCTGTATTAAGTGATTTAATGATGTAATCGATGTCCTCTTACAGCAGACTCCGAGGTCCAGAAGGTTTCAGGTCGGTGGGCAGCAGAGTGTGGTTATACTGTGGGTCTTGACTCCTGGGGTGACCTGCTGCTGCGTGTTTCCTATCTAGCCTGTCTGGTGGAGAATCAGGTGAGAGACTTTCAAGAAATACCACTTCAATTCTATCTCTTCTAAGCATTGGTTAACTGAAAATTGTTGAACATAGCATTAAATGTGACAGTTTTACAGTGTGTCATTTTTGCAAGTAAAAATTAAATAAAATATAGTGTAAATCAGCACACAGATTTTTTTCAGAAATGTGTGTATGTGTATGTATGTGTGTGTGTGTATGTGTGTATATATATTTTTTGGTTTTAGTTGGTTTATTTTATTATCGTATTGTTGTGTGTTGAAGGTGTTTTGACTTCATGTCCCTGTGCACCACCTATAGATTATAGTCAGGATTTTTTTTTAAAGTTGTTTGTCTTTTGGTTTACCACCTGTATTAGCGTGGTGGTTATCAGTACATTTCAAAAAAAGATTATATCAGTTGATGAAATGTACGTTTATAAGTTGTGAAATATATAGGCACCAATATTCCATCACACAATATGTGAAGCTCTGTCAGCACCCTTTTTTTTTTTTTTTTTTTTTTTTTTTTTTTTCCTCAGTGTTCAGTTTTTTTATTTTTACTTTGTTTAGTAATCGACCGGCTTTAGAGCACAGCAGTTAGCAGTGTTGATGATTTGTTGTTTCAGAGGGAGACTGAATTTCAGTTGATGGTGTGGTTTATAAATCAGGACGTGAATGAACAGGAGAAATCCTACCCTTTACTGCTCGCCTGCCCTCTCCAGGTCCCATGGGCACATCGGGAGCTCGTCTGTGAGCAGAACTACATGGAGGTGAAACAAAGGTCTTTTGTGTAATGAAGTGTGCATTTCCTGATATAAACACTACGTGAAAACCCAAGTGTCCTTCCTTACCAGGTGTCTGTGCTGAAACTGCTGCCTCCTGATAATCATATCAGCACAGCCTGGGTAACACCGGCCCCTGTGGTAAGAGTGTGTGTGTGTGTGTGTGTGTTTAGTGTGTTTGGATTTAATTTTAATGTATCTGAATTCTCCACTTTGTGTCAAGCACCTGTGAACTGAATTAACAAAATTAACTTCCACTAACATGTAGACATTTAGCAGATGTTTTTATCCAAAGCGACAAATGAGGACAGAGGGCAGTTAGCTTTGTTAGCCCAATGGAGTAAATGTAGCAAGGTTTTTTTGTTTTTATTATATAATAAGAGGAAAACAAATGTGGCCTTTTTTGCTTTTGTTACTTGTAATAATATTTTTGTTGGAGCCAGTTCATTGATGATACAGGGATGTCATCCTCCGGTAGCAGTAGTTACAATAGTGTCTGTGCAGTTAGTCAAGCATCCCCAAATAAGAAGCTAAAGGCAACAGTGGCAAAATTCCATCTGTGACAGAAATGGGGGGAAAAAAACTTTGGAGAAACCAGGCTAGGCAGCCAATCCAATAATATCAAAAGATAAGCAATCCAGTCGGTTGACCTATAGGTAAGCCTCTCCCCTCAGATTCAGATGAGCCAATGACTGTCGAGATCAGTTATACAGGGAGTGGAATTCTGTCATCTGTAGATTTCAGAGCCATAGAGAAACATTGGAAGTTCCCATGTTTGCATCATTTTAATAGGGTTTATGCTTCAAAAATGAAAAAACAATGTGCCTGCCCGGGGTACTTGTAACAGTGATTCCAGGTATCCTGAAAAGATGTGAAATGGAATTAGTTTTCTTTGCTATTTCCAAAACCTAAAATGTCCCTAAGCATTCGCCCCAATCCCAAAAAACTTGAATTTTCTGGATTTCTCTCATTAATGTCTCCCAAGCGAAAATTTGTATCTGCTGAAGCAGAATATTAATGTTATCTTATAGCAGAGAATCTCTGGCTAAAACTAACTAACGTTAAAGTTGTCCTGTCTTGTAGGGTCAAAAACGCATAAATGAAGGTCTACTTTTACTGTCTCTTCATATTAAACTGGTTAAATGTAAATTAATTGAATCGTACCTTGCATTACATGAACAGTGTTATTGATCTGGGATGTTGTCTGTGATTGTGATGACCGTCACATGAGACTTCTCCTGCTCGCACTGTGATCTGTAAACCTTTGTTTCCAAATTAATGCCCACATTATTTCTTTTAAAATCTTTTGCCATATTTAAGTCCCACTACAGTGGTGGTCCTTCTGTGTCCAAGTTTGCAACCGTAACTAAGGGTAGGTGTGGCTTACAGATAGGTTAACTCCCAGTGGACGCCCGGATGTGTCACAATAGATAATCACACAATAGATGTTTTCTGGTATTTTTAGGAGCTGGGTGAGGGTCTGAAGGAATGGAGGGTGGTGTTCCGCATGCCAACGCTCAATCAGGAGGGTGGCATGAAGGAGGAGACCGTTCCATTAAAAATGGCACACTTGCTGGGCTACCACATTAACACCACCAACTCTCGCATCCTCCTACGTTGTGCCTATGGATCCAAACTGGCATACATGCTACAGGTCATGAATGAAGCAGATATTACTGAACTCCTCTAGACACTGACTCCAGCACAATGATTATGTTAAGGATGGAAGACACAACACTGATTTTCTGTGAGAATTAGTTCTGGCTGATTTTATTTATTTATTTATTTTTTTTATAGCATATATGCTAATTCACACCGCACAAACAAATGCCAACCAACTGGTCTGTTTTGTTCTCCATATTATGTCATTTAATGAGCTTCTACGCTCTTATGATCCCAACAATCTTCATAATGCAATTCATGCAGGTTTGGAATAACTTTTTGGGTGGACAGTCCTTTAAGTCTGTGCTGATGTGCTGAAGTCTAAATTTGAATTTCAAAATGGGCTGTTATGAAAATCACATTTTGTCTGTGGTTTTAGTGGGGTGAGACTGACGTGGAAGTGGTCAGTGCCACCATCTTATACAAGCTTAAATGGACCCTGTTGACAGTGGACATGTCGGTGTCCTGCACCATTGGTATGATACGCTGTCTGGTTTTTGGCTTAATAAGCTAATTATGTAGCTCATAAACTGTTTTACTATGATTTGAACATAATTAGTCTAAACCTAATTATCTTTTATGCGTGTTCCACTGAGCCCCTAAGTTCTTTTCCAGCTCACCTTCTCAAATCCCTTCTTTTAGGTCAGGCTCGAATTGATGATTCTGATGTGTTGTGGTCTCACCCACATGACCCTCCCACTCTGGTCCATCCTCCCTTCATAGAAAAGGGTCTGAAGTTGGGCGTTGGGGGGCAGTACCTGTCTGAGTGTGTTGCCCACCAGCGTGGTTACATGATTCACAAAAACAACAGAACTTTGGAGATACGTATTCCTTTCGGTGCTGAAGGAGGAATCATAAAGGTACCCTACTAGAGAGAGATCACATTTTCTCACTTTTTCCACATTTAATGTGTCCTTCACAAACCATCCTTCTCCTATTTCTTTTGGTCAGAGTCATGTGATTGATGGACTGTACTCTCAGTCATATTTTGTGGACGTGTTCCTGCTGCGCGAGTGGGAGGATACTTCATTGAGTTTGACTCAGCAGCGGATGTTCAGAGCACTTTATATTCCTCACCTGCCCCGATCAGTCACACTTATTAACAGTGAGAACATAAACCAATCCACTTACAGTGTTCTCTAACTGCTACATGTTACTTTTTGTTTTATCACTATGAAGTCTGCCCCGCTTAACATTCTGGGGAAAAAAAACTGCCTACTACAGAGGACAAAATTCTCACACGTGTGTGTTTTTGTGTGTCTTTTTGCCCATGTAGAGACTGTGCCTTCACAGAGAGAGTTTTCCATTTCCTTGTGCTGTTTTCCTCGTGATGTTTCTTTGCGGAATGTGACTGTAGCAGGTCAGCCAGTACTCTGGGAGGAAAAGGAAAGGAATGGATTTCGTCTCTCTCAAAATCCTCTTCCCAACAACACCTACATGTATCTGTTTCAGATGCCCTTCTCTCATCCACTCATAAGACAAAAGGTGATATACCATATATGCTGGTTCGACAGTCTTTTTATTGATATTTTAATAATATCCTTTCCTCTTTGATGGTTTAGTATTTGGGAGACAGGTTTAGGAGGTATACTCTTTATGGGGTCTTCTCTTTCATTCTGTTTCCTGATGGAGAGATCTACAACCATTCTACCACTGTTGAGGCAGAACTACAGGATGTAGGTATGTAATACCCCTCTCATTTAAGGTAATGGAAAAAACTGTATTATATATAATATTATTAGCCCATCTACGTGGCAAAGGATATTTATGCCATCTCTGCTCTCCATTTTCAAAATGAGAAAAGAAGCATTTGATTTAGCCTTTGATACAACTGAGTCAAGTTTGAATTGGCTTTAGGTGTCTTTAGAGACAGGTGTGGTTCCAATAAGGTATAATACAGTTATGATTTTTATAAAAAAAAAAAATTCATACAATAAATGTTATTGCATACAAATACACTGGTGCACAACTGAGTATCAGTGCAACCAAACTTAAGCCACCTCCTATGTAGTTTTAGGTTCAGTATTATGGTCTTCAAGAGTGTTCACATTCAGTTATTCATAAGAACTGTGGTCCATTTCAAATTCAGTTGCCTGTGTGAAAGTGTCTTAAAAATTAAGCAAAATAACATATTTTTATATACATATAATTTTTTCTCTCTCTCAGTCTTGCCAAAGCTCGAAGGAGAGTGTACAGTGCGAGGTGTGCGGACATTGGCTTACTATGGTAATATAGACTCCTCTGAGTGGAGTTTGTATGTAGGAAGGAGGAGGCTTGACTGGGAGCTGGTGGAGCTTGGGGGATTCTCTCTGGACGCCCGCGAGCTGTACCTTAGCCTGGAAGTTCCACTATATGCCCCTGGCATGGCCTATGAGGTATAGGAAAGGCCTGAGATGTAATTAATGTTAAAATTTTTACAGTCCATTCCAATGTTCATTCAACTGCTTTCCTTTGTCTCTCAGGGCCTGGGACTGCAAGGTCTGTTAGTGAGTGTGCTGGTGAGTTTAGTTCATGTGGAAACAGCAGAAGAACAGACTCATGTGCAGCGCTGTGTGTTCCCTGTGAGAGAGTTATTGGGTAATTTTTACAAACCACTGCACACTTAATGGACACTGCATCTGTACATTCTGTGATTTGCAAACTATATTGAACTTGGCAGCAAACCTGGGACCTGTAGACTTTGTTGCTTATTTCACATGCAAAGATGTTCGAAACTAGCTGGGTTTCCATCCAAAGTTATGAATTTAAATAATGCACAAAAGTGTGATATTGCATAGAATATTGCTTTTGTGGACTCCTGCTCCTTGCAGGAGTGTAAGACAGTTCTGGGAGGCAGTTATAGAGAAATATGACGTCGGTGACCCTAACGTTGATGGAACTGGTGGCTGGAAACATAGCTATTCATGTTTTGTGTGTTTGCTTAATTTTTAAAAGTACAGAAATGCAGAAAAGCTAAGGTCAATTATGGGAACTGAGTCCGTATTCACAAAAATATTTTTTCAGTTTTCCTAAAAAGCAGTACAAATTTTTAGCAAATGGACTTTTTTCACTGTATGGTATGATGTTGTACAGCTCGCTTTTTTTTTTTTTTTTTTTTTTTAAACTGGGAAAAAGCAGAGGCGAACTGAACTGTTGTACCACACAGTGGAAAAGTGTTTTATCTTAAAACCTATGCTGAAAGCTACTGAGACAAACATTGACTAAGGAATTGGGAGAATTCTTAATCTAAAATTAAGAGTCTAATTTATGAGCTACTTTTGACCTTAAGATGTTTTGTGAATATGGACCCTGGTTTCCTCTCTTTGCTTTGTTGTACAGTGTGTCTGCCTGATGGAAGAATGGTGGTAATGATCGACACAGCTGGGGTTTCTCCTCCAGTTAACCCAAAACACACAGCTTTGTTGGATCCTGCCTGTAGACCACTGGAGACCGACCATTCCAGAGCCTTATTCAGTTTCTCCATAGACTCATGTGGCACTTTCACAACAGTAGGGTTTGAATATTTTGTCATCCTCTGTATACAGAGAAATCTGGAATAGTTTTTAGTTTAAGTGAGGGCTTGTATTAATATAAACCTTCAGGGTCGGTATTCACAAAACATGTTTTCTTGGCAGTAAAAGTTTTATTTATTTTTTTATTAAGAGTTTTCTCTTAAAACATATCCACAAAGTTTTTAGTAAGGAGCAGAGAGAGAGAAGTCTTAAGTGAAGAGTAAGGATGGGGTTGATCTTGTTGCTATGGATGACGTCAGCGTCCGTCAGTGATTTTCTGATAGGTGAGGGGTCTCTGTCCGAGATTTATTGATAGAAATCTAGTAAGACATACAAACGTAAAAGAAAACCAAACTGGATGCAAGGTGCTATTTCTTGATCTAATTAATGAAAAGGATATAATCAAAGGAAATTCTGGAGTTGGGATAATCTCCAAACCCTAATGGTGATACTTTTTAGAAACGTGAGGATAATGAGCTTGAGATTCACAGATTTAGGAGCTAGTCTTGGTGCTAAAACATTTTAAACACCACGTAATCTGTGAGTTAGAAGCTAGTTTTTGCCTTAAGATATTTTGTGAATACGGGCCCAGATCTTTTTTTTTAAATAAAAAAAAAATCTTTAATTTGACATTTTGAATATACTTTGGTTGTATTTAGCTGTTTATTCAGAATGATGGTTCATTTACTTCAGTTTTTGTGTTTCAGCAGGTATGTAAATATTAAGATATATTTTGTTTTTTGACAACAACTATTGGTTTTAATGAATATAATCAATTTACAGATCCTTCATAATCTATATAAAGTTTATCTACAAAGAAGTGTTTTACCTGCAGCATGACGGTGATCAGGTGATTTATAGGAATGAGGTGAGAAACATGCCCCCTTTTCCTCCACACCTGAGACCCCTCAGCCAGAGTCAACCACATTATAGGTAAATCTCCTTTTGTAAAGAATTCATGAACTCGTTGCACGCAGTTTAGGAGACGGATACTGGCAATGTTTGGGAGAGGTCATAGAAAAGACTAGAAGTGCATTGTAGGGTGATGATCATTTTTGACTCTTCTAAAGCATAAAAATACCATGTTTACATACATTTAAGAAACATGCTAAGTTAACGGTTTTTCTGAAAAGCAATGCCAAAGTTATTCACCTTTGAAAATGTGCATTCTGGGCCAGAATTTCAGTCTCTGTTTTGACTGCCTTGTTCCTGTTGGTGTCAAAAACAAAAAAAAAAAAACCCTACATACAGCACCTTTCAATACATAAACATCCTTATAAGCTCTGTCTAGTTGTTTTAGAAAACTATATGTATTTAGTGTGGAGCCCTGAGTAATCAGGCTAATAATACTTTTATTTAAATTCTTTATTGAAGATTGAAATTTAGGCATCAGAAAAATGTTTTTGTAAAATGTGTGGCTCAGATTTATCTGTTTATCTGTTTCAGGGTGCCACTTGGCTGTGTCCATCCAGAAAATGGAAATCGCACCCTTGCCATCTACCTGCCATCCCATTCTCCCACACTTCTACCCATGAAGCACACAGGCAAACCAGCCTTGAACTCACACACAAGGAATCCTGAGAGCAGAGGTGAGGGACTGATACTTGGGTGTGAGGATATCATGCTCTCAACAGGCAGTATCTAGTTGCCTTCTACCAAGTGTTTACAGCTGTTTACAACTGACCCTTCACAAATCAATCATGATGCTGAATCTGCCCTTTTTGTTTGACAAACAAACCAGACAGGAAAGTTGACTTCAAATTGAAAAATGGTTTATTTATGGTTAAGAGGAAGAGATGATCTGTTTAAGTGCTGCTTGAACTGAGGCACTACAGTGATCTGTCAGGACACAGATTAAAAGGACACAATATGGTATTTATTCTTTGAAATTATTAAATTAAAATGTATCAAATATTTAATTTCAGTTCAAAATTTGATTTTCACACCAAAAGCAACCTGCTTTTTTTTTTTTTTTTTTTTTTTTTGTCTGTTGGTGCATTGTCAGTGTAAAGATGCATAGTATTCTTCTAAGTATCTGTTACTGTATAAGAACATGATGTTCGGTTTGCACCAAGGAGCATGGTTTTTGCCAAGGGTCAGTTGTGCACTTTGGAAACTTTGCTGTCAGTAACAAAAGATATGAGACGTTTTTTTTTCATTCCTGTTTGAAAACTGGTTAGTCAGTTGATGTTTTTATCCTAGCTATTTTGCTATAAACCATTATTTGGTTAGTTTCGATACATTTCATGCTCCTTTAGTATTGTGTTGTAGGATATTGTTTTATGCTCTCACCATTTTAAAAAAAAAAAAGACAGGCTAACAGGCTGTTGAGATTAATAACTTTATGCACGGCCATGCTTAAAGCATTCATTTCTGTATTCATTATACTCTTACAGATCAAAAAAACCACTCATTGCCAGCTGTAGGATGACACCCCTAAAAGGTAATTGCTTATACTTTTTGAGAAAGAATTAAATGTGCAATCAGTATTTACAAAATAAATCTAGCTTTTAAAAAAATACAAAATACACGTTAGTAAATATTGTATTGCGTCACCTGTAAATATGGTACATTGGCATGGATAATCCAAAAAGAAATGTTTTTTTGTTTTTTGAATGAATGTAGCAATAAAACTTGCCTGCACTGTTTCTATGGAGCTGAAGGTGGAGCCCGACAGCACAATGGAAGGGGCTCGTCCTGTTCGTCACCATGACAACAGCAGATCTAATAAAATTAATTTTTCACAATCCAAGCTAGCTTTTATGCATTTTTCCAATCAATTTTGATGATCTTCATATTCCTAAAGATGATACTAATAAGCTCCAACTTCCTGCCTCGATAGAAAATGAGTGTTTATGCCAGACAACTTTGTTTTTGTGAGTGACAGGATGCTTTTGAGGCTTGAGGGTGAATGATGTGGGCAGCAATTATACAGGGGTCAACTTGGGCTGTTCTGACTGGTTGCTTGTGCAATTTGGTACTTCTCCCTCACGTTCCTCCGTCTCTGGTGATCAGTGGTCACTTCTGATGTATTCTCTGCTGGAAACCAGCCCTTTTTTCCATCAGAGACACGCATACCTTCATACCAACCTTGACAAGCAAAATGGAAATTAATGAGTTTTGAGAATTTAAAAAAGAAAGTGATTTTATTTGAACCCTACCTTCACTGGTTTTGCGCAGCACGTTGATGATGTCACATGGCTTCAAGCTTAGCTCGTCTGCCTGTTTTGCTACATACTGACTGACGCACTGCACTTGAGGACAGTCTGAGACACACACACACACACACACACAAAAACAAACAAACAAAAAATATATAATTTCAGAATAGTCACATTCACTATCATTATATGGAATTCAACAGTCCTTACATGGAGAATTTTTAAACATTTGGGCACACACAGTATGAAGGGGAGTAAATGACCAATGCTTTTATTTTTAGGAGAGCATTCCATTAAAAGAGAGTGTTACTGCGTTCTGTGATGTTTACCAGTGTCTTTATAAAAGGAAAGCTCACCCCAGTCCTCATAAATCTTCTCTTCCCCGAGGGCTGCTTTAATCGATGGGAAAGCAGCCATCCACCTATGCATGTCTGACCTGGGGAGAGGGTGTTAAAAGGAATGAAAGAATCAGAATTCTAAACATTTTAGATCTCAGTTATTTCTGTCTTTGACTAGAATGGAAAAAACTGCTCTGCTACATGCGCCTTACTCTGTGTTAGCCTTAAGCAAGTGTTCACAGGTGTTCCCCCGATGGTTTTCCAGGAGGGTCAAGCTGAAACAGTGATCCAATTGTGGCCCAAGATTGTTTTCTGTGGCCTGTACCTGAACCAGAGACCGATGAGCATGATCAATCACTATAAAGCGGTCTGGACAGCCACTAAGAGGAGAGGGAGGCAAGAAAGGACACCACATGAGACAGATTCATTCAACTCACTAGCGTGCCAGAATTTTGGGGTTTTTTTGGCTGAAATTAGGTCTCAAAATATTTTCACATTTTAAAATACATCTGTAATACCCCACTAATGATTGTGGAAAAATTCATTTATTTCAGTAATTCAACTCAAATTGTGAAATTAGTATTAAATTCAGTGCACACAAATTGAAGTAGTTTAAGTCGTTGGTTCTTTTAATTGTGATGATTTTGGCTCACTGTAACAAAAAGCCACCAATTCACAATATCAACAAATTAGAATATTTAATAAGACTAATTAAAAAAAAAAAGACTTGAATTGAAATGAATTTTTGGCCTGCTGGAAAGTATGTTCATTTACTGTACATGAACTCAATACTTGGTAGAGGCCTCAATTTGACAGAATGTGGTGATTAATACTGGACTTCAAGCAACTTGGGCTAGGAGCTTCTCCACCCTTCCTCCAGAGTCTAGGACCTTGGTTTCCAAATAAAATACAAAACTTGCTCTCATCTGAAAACAGGGCTTTGGACCACTGGGCAACAGTCCAGTTCTTCTTCTCCTTAGCCCAGGTAAGATGCCCATGATGCTGTCTGTGGTTTAAGAGTGGCTTAACAAGAGGACTACGGCAACTGTAGCCAAATTCCTTCACACGTCTGTGAGTGGTGGCTCTTGATGCCTTGACCCTCAGCCTCAGTCCATTCCTCGTGAAGTTCACTCAAATTATTGAATCAATTTTGCTTGACAATTCTCATAAGGTTGCTGTTCTCTCGGTTGATTTTGCATCTTTTCACACTTTTTCCTTTCAGTCTTCCCCATGATTGTGTAACATAGTGAACCAAACTGAGAGACCGTTTTGAATGCTCAGGAAAACTTTGCATATGTTTTGAGTTGATTAGCTAATTGACATGTCACCATATTCTAATTTGCTGAAATAGTGAAGTGGTGGGTTTTTGTTAAATATGAGCCAAAATCATGACAGTTAAAAGACAGTTTAAAAGTTTCACAATTTGAATTGAATTATTGAAATAAACGAACTTTTCCATGGCATTCTAATTTATTGAGATTTTATTTATGTGATAATCCTGTTGGGATTTTGTTGATACAATTAAAAATTAAAAACAATTAAACACAATCTCAAAACTACACATCAACTCGATCACATCAAATATTCCAGTATATATTAGCATATTATCTTCAGTCAAAATCAAACTTTGGCCTCAGACGATGCACAGACCCACCAAATACAGACTTCTTCACTGCCCAGAAAACACTAACGAGGTCGGTTCAAACACTGTTCCTAAAACCTTCTTTTGGAAACAGGAATCCTTTTGCCACACAATTTCTGTTACGGTATACAGCACGAATAGAGGGGACCGGATACAGTACTTTACGTTTACTTTCAGATCTTACAGTAAATGAAAAGCACGAGAAGAGAAAAGTTTAAATGCCAAAAAACTGAATATACAGTAAACACAGATCAGAATATACTGTCAGGTACTCTAAATAAATAATTTCAGCTTCCTCTGACAAAATGCATTACAGTATTGGTATTTGTTTTAATGGTGTTTTTTTTGTAGTCTTTCTGACAAAAATTATTTTTTGGCTCCCCTAGACAGTCATCTCTCAGTTCTGCAAAAATACATGTAAGGGCATGTAAGAGTGCATACAAATAAATTTAACAGTAATGAGTTTAAGGGTGTAAAACGTGCTGCAGTATTTACTGTACATAGACTAATGGAAATTCTCTTATCTGAAGTACTGCTACTATGTATTGTAATTATATTGTATGAATAAGTAGTAGTGAAACCCTGTAGATGAGCCTATAGGCCAACTTTCCTCATGCCCAGTAGATGCAGAAAAACATGGTCAACTATAGTGTGCGGCATCTTATCAGGAACAAATGACCTTTGACTTCACCCCACTTTGTTTTGAAGATTAATCCCAATAACCACATGCCACAAACCTTTTCTTTGTTGTGAGAATGAGAAGGTCATTGAAGAGTAGCATGTACACAGGGGTACATTTGTTGCGGATGCTGAAGAGAGACCCTCTTTTACATAGCTCTTGTAGTTCTCCCTGTTTTTCTAGACACCGTGTTTTAGAAACAATTGGAATTGCCTGTAGAAATAAAAAACAAAGAGCCAAGTACAAATAAAAAACACTGATCAGCCACAAAATTATATATTATGATTATATAATTCAAAAGTGAATGTTATAACTTAATGTATTAATGCATGTAGAACAATTTATTCTTTAACGGTTCTTTTAGACAGCACAAGTTGAATTACTATATGCTTCCTATGGATACTTACATTGTCACACTAAATAATGTAAGGTCAAAGGATTTTATACATACATACATACATGTATATATATGTATACGCTTTCTCATGCAAGACTTTTATTTTAAAAGACCTGCATGAAAGCTGTTGACACTTCTGACAGATTAAGTAAGTATCTGTGAAAAGCGTGCTGTTTACAATTTAAAATATTATTTAATTTAAAATTAATTGACCAAAATAATCAAAATAAACATCATCACTTCACACAAGATGATGGGCAAACAGTGTCTGTGCTACATCTCTACCGCCTTTGCGTTTACCACACATTGCGTTTGAGCCTCCTTTCTCCCACCACAACTGGTGGAAAATGCGGGCACGTGAGAGTAAAGGTTAGAATCTCGTCTAAGATCTGTGTTGTCTCTCATTACCTTATAAACCCAGCTCTCTCGTACTATCTCTAGTGCAACATGAAAGACATCGTCTGGCTACCCAACAGGAAAGGGCTGAGTGAGTGTGAGGCTCCAATAAGAGACCGCCTTGCAAGTCCCACTCCCTGGTACCCAGGCCACAGCTGGCCAGCTGCTCACCTAATTAACAGATCTTGATGTAGAAGCCTACCTCCACACATGTGAAAATGTGGCAGAGCGAGAAGGGTAGGATGAGACCAAGTGGGCTGGTATTATCACATTCTTTCGAACAGGGGAAACTTAGGGTGCCTACTATTCATTACCCCACACCTCAGCCACTGATTATGCAGCACTGAATAAGGAGATATAGGCCAGGGTGGGGCTTTCACCCGTGTGTGCAGGACAGCAGTTCTTTGAATAGATGTATGATCCTCGGGCCCCTGTTCGAGTACAGGATTCCCAACTCTCCAGGTTGGCCCATCTATGGCTTCTTACTGGCCAGGCTACCACATTGCAAGTTGCAGAGAAGGTGGTGGTAGACAAGCTGTTCCTTTTGTTGCCCGATTGCACCAGAAGGCTGTGGGGCTGATAAAACCAGAGTCAGTGGCTCAGAGCTGACACGAGCAGTGGAACTGGTGGAGACTGCTCAAGCATGACACATGGCTGAGAGAGCTGGAGCAGGTTTTCCTCCGAAAGTACAAAGTGACAGACGACCACTGGAGGGTGCCAACATGCCAGTAAGCAGACCAGTCACACCTTGGCCACAGGATGAGCTTACGTCTACCAATCCCAACCCACCAACAACAATGGGTATGGTTAGCAGTTTGTATTGTGCACAGAGCTTTCCCTACACTGATCTCTAACTGAGCATGTGTAGGAGTTGAGGGAAAAGATTGACAAAGTGGCAGCAGCATTTGCCATAAAGGAACTAGCTGTGGAGGATCTGGTAGCACACCAGAAGAAAGAACTGGAAGCCTTGGTCAGTTTTCAAAGACCCTGGGCCATACATAACTTCTCTCTCATGAGATTCACACCCCACAGGATACCATCATTAGACAGCGGCCCCTTCCCACGTACCAGAAGCGCACTGACAGGCTATGAAAGAGGAAGTGCAATGAATGCTACATTTGGGGGTAATTGAAGAGTTTTGAAGCTCATGGTCCAGCCCTTTTGTTATGTTGCCCAAGAAAGATGGAATTTACAGGTTCTGCTATGACTTTTGTAAGCTGAATGATGTGTTCCAATTCATCTCGATGCTTGAACGTGACTCATTTTAACAGAAATAAAAATATATAAAATTTACAGAGAAAAATAACTTAGTCTCTTCTAATTTTGTCTCATCAGTTGTTCTTATTGTATGTTGTATGTTACATTTAACGTTGTTAAATTAATGTTTATTGCATATTTCAGTTTAATGAGTTTTATCATGATGCTGTTTAGTATAGAGCTCCTCTATATATTATTATTTAAAAGCTGTTTGTGATGGGCTTTGGTTCATCATGTGACTTTCTCATCACCACCCGCATTTGGTAGTATCAGAGGTACAAAAAAGATTTCAGTACTTTAATAGGTTGGTATATTAACATTATATCAGTTAATGAAATGTTGGTATTTAACTTTTTTATACAGAATTTATATATATGTAAACTAATTCTCAATAAACTTACCCTAATAGTCTACTCTGAGAGGTAGGGTTAGTAGAATAAGTTGGCATATACTTGCAAAGTTTCTCATAATCTGTATGTTGTATGTTGTGGACCCATTAAAGTGTTAGAAATTATTATTCAGATAGTCTGCTAATACTATAATGACTGCTGGTTGACATGTAGGTGCATAATATATAACGATTATTATTATTAGTTCAGAAGTGCATTTACAAACCTTGAGCTTGTCGAACTCCAGCTTGTTAGAGATATGAATAAGCTCCTCCATCTGTTTCATCTGCCCCACCTGTGTGTTTGCCTGTGCGATTAGCTAAAATTAAGAATGAAAAAATTAAAGCTGGATATGAATAAATGCAAATGGAGGTATTTCACATTTATGAATTATACTGTATTCAAAAAGGTGGGGTAGATTTTGTGTTAGTTGCCCATTATAATACAGGGATGTCAATAGACACTATAAGAAGCTGTTATGAAATCACATGACACATTACACATATGTACAACAAAAACAAAAAGAAAGGCAATCTAAAGTCAAAAATATCAGGGTAATACAACTCATATTAGAATTAAGATAAATTTGGGCAGTTCGAGGTAATCTGACAATATTTTATTATTCCTTTATTCTTTCACTGCTTAATAATATTTTAAAGCCGACAAAGTTCCCAAACCTTTAGCCGTCAGTGATATACATACGCCCATGTTTTCATCATGATTCCTAGGTCAACATATTTTGTTGACCCTGGAACAACATTGTAATCCAGAAATGTAGTCTTGACCATATCACCTAAACCTAACCTTACCCATGAGTAATACCTAAAATCAGATTTAATGATAGATGAATGGCACTGCTGTACAAGCACCAAACACTGTTCTTCAAGCACTTGTTCTTCAAATCTGATCGGCTAATCACAATGTTGTTCCAGGGACAACAAAGATGTTGACCTCAGAACACGTCGAGCTCAACAAAATTAGGTTCTGTATCCTGCTATGTGATTATGTTAAACTTAATAATACATTCCAAGTTTTTAAAAACCAAATGAAATTAACATGTTGAGTGTGTGTGTGTGTGTGTGTGTGTGTGTGTGTGTCTGTGTGTGTGTGTGTGTGTGTGTGTGTGTGTGTGTGTGTGTGTGTGTGTGTGTGTGTGTGTGTGTGTGTGTGTGTGTGTGTTTTAAACTAGGTTTTTAAAAGATTTTTCTTTTTTTATATTACTGACCCATTGTAAAACAAATTTGAATGTGACTCCCAATCCCAAGATTTTGAATTTCAAGCATTTTTATATTCATGCAATATCACATGAGCAAAGGTACTTATCTACTGTTTTACTTGTGTACTTGTTGCCCAGGAGCTCACAGCTGTGCTAATATTTAATACAAAATCACAGTTGGTAGTGTGATATTGCTTTAAAACATTCAATATTGATATTTCAGACAGAAGCAGCTAAAAAAGCAAATTCTATGTAGCAAACTCTCAAAAGATTTACTGCTGTTATTGTAAACATCAGCACTCAGTCACTCAAACTAAAGAATGGATTTTCTTTATTGTACCTTGGAGACTGAAGCCAGGGCCTTGGAAGCTGTTTCCTCTTCTTTAGTGCCCTTTGCCGTCCGCTTTTGTATATTCTTTGAAAGTTTGAAAATAGTACAATTACTATTGGCTTATCATTTCATATTTACTGGAAAAATTCAATTGAACGAGTGTGTTTCTCACCTGTATAAGGATTTTAATGCGGGTAATTCGTTGGAAAGGCAGAAGCATAAAGGATGTGAAAGGCAGACGTTTGCAGAGAGGAGATGACTCTAGTCGCCTCATCACAAGAGAAAAATCTCTGTTATTCTCCCTGCCAATACCACACATAAACAGAAGTAACATACCTGAAACACTGTTTAATCATAGCTGGATTTTATGCATTTTCAAAAGTTTTCATTTTTTATTTGTATGTATTTATTTATTTATTTATTTTAGCTATGGGTAAAAGTCTCACATAAGTCTGCTGTAGGTTTTCTCTTGGTACTGCTGATTTCGGACATAATCAATAAAGATGGAGAAATGGTTCTCTGAGTGCTCATAAATGATGTCACAGACGTCAGATATCACCACACTCTCATCTACTCGCTTCAGCAGATCCCCTATAAAGCTGAGAACAACAGAGATGTGCATTCATGCCTGTGGGGTAGTACTTTTTAGGCCAAGAGTAAATAAATGATAACACAATTGTCATTTCTTTCATGTGTCAAGCTCTTCAACTTGTCTGTCTTTCTCACCTCTCACTGACTTCATAGACCTGCAAGAGGTTGGAGAAGAGGGCCCTCCTATCATGAATGACCAGAGTCTCACTGAGTTCCCGTGAGCCCAGGAAATGATCCTTCAGAACACGCAAGGAGCGCAGGTAGGAAGCCTCAGAGGTGAGCACCTCAAACATGCTCTAAAAACATGTTTAAAATAAAAATAAAGCAATAAAGCAAAATGTAGCAAAAAAGATGTTAATTTATTTCTAATAGTTATTTCTAACTATTGCTCTCACCTCTTGTCTCTGTATTTCAGTGCGAGTGAGTTTATGTAACAGTCCACTTTCCTTCACCACTGGTAAATCCTGCCAGAGTGTAATCTCTTCAGGGCCTCTCTTGAATCGGGTTCCAATCACCCCAAGACCTACGGGACCCTCGAGACCCAGGGTTTCACTAACAGTCCTCCTGTCGCAATCAGGACTATCAGACTGGATCTGACTGGCTTCTTTTAAGACTTTTGCCTGGTAGATCTGATACAGAGGTTCTGAGGGTGACATTGTTTTGGAGAATGCTTAGTTGAACAGCAAAAGATCCAAATAAATGTTATTGCAATGTTCTACCAAAAATCTACCATTAAATTCTCAAATAAAACTTGAAATAATCGTTTAACTGTTGTTTTCAGACATCTGAGACTGATGCTAAATTGTCCTCTGTTTGTATATTATACCTTCACTTAATTATCTCACCATAGTCACTGTTTGGTTCCCAGTCACTGGATATTCTGCGTGGGCTTCCTGTTTTGTCACACAGCCTGTAAGAAATCCACAACAGCTTAACCTGGCAACAAACGACTGGGCAACAAATGAATATCTATATCACAGATAAGGCCTAATGAAAAAACTGCCGCTATGTTGGGAAACAAAAAAGGCCATTCTTACCACTTTATATTTTCGTTTTGACACTGTGAGTTAAAAGTAAAACCTCTGTTTTTCAAATCCTTAAAGGTTGGTATGTTAGTTTTAGGGAAAGAGGATGTGAAAATTAAACTCTTGTACGTCCTGATTTTGCTGAGTTAGATGTGTTCCTAGGTCAACATATTTTGTTGACCCTGAAAAAATATATAAGCCAACAATGTATTCATGAACATATCTATACACCTAAACTTTACCTTAACCACGAGTAATGTCTAAACTCAGAGAAAATGATAGATGAATGACACTGATTGTAAACCTAAACTATAAACTGGTTCTTCAAACCTGATTCGTTAATCCCAGTGTTGTTCAAGGGTCAACAAAGATGTTGACCCAAAGACATGTCACGCTCAGCAAAACCAGGTTCTGCTTAAACTCTTAGCCTACTACTTTAAAGATGTTGAAATACAGTGTAAAACAATAAAGTAAGCTTTTTGGGCGTCATAAAATTGTGCATTCATTTTACATTTAAATACATTTAAGTAGTTACAAAGTTTACAAAGTTAGTTTGTAAAGTGCACTAAAAACACGGTCACGAACGGAAGTCCTGATCATGTGAGGGGGTAACTATAACTACAGACTGTCTCACTTCCCATTAGGAAAGATGTATTTGAACAGGCAACAACAAAAGATAAGCAGTCACTTCATTACAGGTTTTCACACTATTTCAAAAACGTTTAAACTTACGCTTCTGTGTCAATAGACTCCCAGTCTTCAAAATCATCATTTTCATAGCTCTTACCTAAAAAAACAAACATGAAACATGAAAATCGAGAAATATGTGTGTTTCAAGTCAGATATTTTAAATATATCCTTATAGCTGATAGAGTACCTTCACTTGCCCACATTGATTTTGGCAAGTAGGACATGTTTCATGGGCTTAGTATTTGGGTTCAGGACTCATTTGACAAGAATTTTATTTTCGGATCACATTGATCTAAGATGCTGATCCGACAAGATGATTGGCAAAATCTCAGCCATTTTTTAAAAAGAGCATAGTTAAAATTTAGTCATGTACAATTTTTATTTCTCTCTGTTGAAACTGCTTTGTGTGTTGTACATTAGTAAAAAATCTTTGTCTTTGGATACTCTTCTGCACTCACCTGATGGGTTTGGCATAGATATGGGGCGGGATGATTTTCCATTCTCACCGCTTCTGGTGTTTCTGATTGGTGGGCCGCAGCCTCTAAGAGAGACTACACATGCCAGCGCTGAGTGGGAGGACCGTTTCTTTGTCTTTTGGGCGGATTGAGGATGTATTGGAAGTCGTGGGGGAGGTCGAGGGGGGATAGCTGGAGGGGTAGCTTTATTGTCATTTGATGGCAAAATATCCAAATATATATGAGCACTGGAGTGCTCCAGCTGTTCATACTGTTGGATATTTTGATATTCAGATGACAGATAAGTCCTTGGTGGTAAAGGAGGTTTCGGATGGCTTTGGAATGACTCATTAGCATATGCAAATCCATTTCCTGCTAATTTATGAGGACTGTGGTGAATCAGAAAACTTTGGCAGTTTATACATGGAGGCAACGCTTGGGGTTTTGAATTGGGAGATGGGCTGTTCAGTGGGCAACTGACTTTATTACTGGTTAGATGTGAAACATCCTGATTTCTCTGACCCCCTCTGTTTTGATGTTTGTAATTCTTTTCAATTGCAGTATCCATGTCATTTTTATTCTCGTTTAGAGGAACCCAGACTAGTTTCATTCCAGGCCTTTGAAGATGGCAGAGGCAGTGACAGTGTTTCTCCTCTGAATGGGTAAGTGGCACAGTTGAGCCCTGATGATTATTCACCTCACTGCCATCAGGAGCTTAGGGAAAGAAGAGCAGTATTAAGCTTATCAACAGGCTCAGACAGAATCTACTTTTTTTCTCCCAAAATAAAAATTTTTGTCCTGGTAAAATGGTACAGTGGGAACATAATCTAATTAGCCAAAATATGTAGTAACTTATATGGAAAGGGGCAGGTTTTTCTTACAATGCTTAAAGCCAGTGTTCCTAACTGATTTGACTTTAAGACCCAAATTTAACTTTGGACATCAAATTGTAGCCCAACAAAGATTTTTTTTTTGTTGTACAAAAACTTAATCAAACTTAATCAAACTCCAATTCACTGCACATAACATTTTTACTCTGCTTTCAAGTTAATCTGCATTTTGGTCAATGACAAACACAAGGGTTTTGAAATAAAGAAAGTGAAATATTTTGGAAATCTAAAAACATTTTACAAGCAAATCCTGTACTTTTTGTATTTACATTGGTTTTATATGGTTTTAATTGAATGGCTCTAAACCTCCATCATGCAACTTCACATTAACCTATTTCAATAGCAAACACAAGTAAAACAATCACCGAGAACCTAATAATTAGGCATATACACCTATGTTAGAAACAGATTTCAAAACATTCACTACCTGATCGACCTACATCCACATCATCTACTGCCCGCTGAAGATTTCTTTCCCCCAGTATCTGTCCATTTTTCACAAGTCTTGAAAATGAAGATATATCCTCTGCTTGGTCCTTTGCCCTGGGTGGACATGACAATCTAGTTCCAACCATCACAGACCTTCCATCGTGGCTCATATTTTCAGAATATCTTCTCACTTTACTATTGTAGTTTACGGACATTTGCTTGTCCGCTCCTTGTTGACTGGACTGGCGTGAAGCGTTAAGGTTTGGTTTTGGTGGAATGGCAGGTTTTCCATTGGACGTTTTACGGTTTGACTGATCCATCATTTGAGGCTTCAAAACAATTCTCATGTCTAAGTGGGAAAGATTTACACATCAAAATCCACACGAATGCACTGATTTTAAAGCGCAAAAAAATAGCAACGGATGTAGAACAATGCCCGATCGTGCTGATTTCATAATCAACAATTTAACGTCATCTTGGTCAGTGAAGCCTGTGTTGTCACGCTTTGTGCTCTTGTCATGTCAATAGTTTCAAAAACAAGAAAAGAAGATTATTTACCTTTCATTGAGCATTCAGAGCTGCCACACACAATATATAAAGAAATAGTTTTCTTCCTCCGGAGCGTTACCCTTGTGAGAAAGTTGTTATGAGTGTTGTTAATAAATGCCACTAATGATGGTTACTTCCCCTTTCAGATCTTGTCCTCTGGTCCCTCACATGGCTTAAGAGGGAAGTAGGTGACCAAACCAAATGGACTGTTGAACATTCAGAGAGATGCAATAGATACATGAATTTACATTTCTCGCTTTAGCTTTAAACAACTGAAATCATCCAGCTAAACATGTCAGCAAGGCAGCTGATTACAGTATTACTATTACTAGGCACAAGACTCAGCTTTCCTACATAAAAATGATTTATTGTTATAGTCAAGTTTAACAAGACTACTTTACAATCAAATCCAAAAAATCAATGTGTTGACAAACAGTAAACAGAATATCTTTTGAAATGTCTAGAAAAATATATTTTAACCATAAAAGTAAACAGGGATCTCACTTCCTCTATGACATATGAGTTGATATGTGTTACTTTTTCAGTTCCTTTATTTTCCATTTACTAGATTTAATTCCTCTTTTTATGCCAACATCCTCCCATGACCAAAAATTCCCTCATGAAACTGTAAACGTATAAACATAAATAATTTTACCTCACGTATTTTACAATAATTCAGCTATCAGAAATGCTTGTAAAAATCATAGTTTTTACAAAATGTCAGATCCTGGGGTGATTTGCTTACTTTTTATCAATAGTTTTAAGAAAGAAATGATCCCAGCACATACATAGGGAGACCTTCAGAGTTACACGGTCATTCTTCACATTAAACGCATGATTTGTGCCTTCGTTGATTTATGTCACCATGAATCGTTCCTGTGCACCCGCCAGTTTATTCATTTATTTTTCTCTCTCACAGCAGAACACATCCCCCTCCTTTTGCTTCCACATAGTTGGGATCCAGATCGTTTGGGAGTTTTCCGTTTGGTCCCCAGATATTAAGCTCCCCAAACACACCTGTCTCAACCATCTCCTCCTGCCATGGAATTGGTACGTTCCCAGTTGCAAAATCATCGTAGAATTCATTGTCACTGTTGTCAATCACAACACCTTTTATCGTGCTGAACGCTCCTACATCATCAATGTCTTTGGCATAGACCATCTTAGGATCTGGGATAAAAGGAGGAGGAAGCATACCTGTGCAAAAAAAGAAAAGAAAATACATCAAAAATGGCTTAAATTATAATACTTGAAAAAAGGTGTACCATTGTACTGAGATGATACCTTGATACATATCTTTGTTCTTTATGACTACCATACTTTGATACTTATTTTAAAATGTCATCTTAAGTAAATATATATTTTAGGTAGTATGTAATACTAATTAACAACATGTAACAACATAAAAATCCTTGTTTTTACACGTATTTCCCTAACTGTAACTCTGATGTACCGTACCAGCCTCTAATCTACCCCAGTTGAGCGGTTTAAAGAAAGACTGGTTCTTCAGGTCAGCACACTCATTGTTCTTGAAGCCAAGTCTCTTCTCTGGATCTTTCTCCATAAGTCCTTCACAGAGGTCTTTAAGCTCTTGGCTGAAGGTCGGGGGGTACGAGACTGGGTCATTCAGGATGCGCCGTGTCACTTCATTGTTGTCCACCTGTGCCCAAAAAGATCAGAGGTAGTTGAACAAAGATGAGTAAGGTTGCCTCAAATTGCTGTCCTCTGTTTTCTCTCATCGCTATCGATAGCTTCTGCTTTGTCACTACAAATCATTGTCCGTGCAAGAACCTTAACAGAGAGGGAAAGTGTGCACGGGGTATGTGTACCTGCTCTCCACGACACCTGAAAGGTCCCTTGGCGGCAACCATTTCATATAAAGTGACCCCAAGAGTGAAGTAATCTACAGTGTAGTCATACTCTTTCTTCTGTAGAAGTTCTGGAGCCATGAAACCTGGGGAGGAGATATATATATATATATATATATATATTACTTACATCTAACCGGGAACTTTTGCAATGCTGGCTTTAAAGTTTGTCTCTTGCTTATTTTCCAGGAACAGGAATAATAGAATCGTTGCAATTATCACCAATAACATAAGACCATTGTACTGACAATTTTAGAAAAAACAATTAGACTAGTGATCAAACACATTTAGATATTTTTTGAATAATATTAAATTCATGCGTCTGATGGTTAAATTTTCGTTGAATATATCATTTTAATTCATGAATCGTTCAATGAAGAATATATGTGTATTTCTTGTTTTTAATCTGCACTGTGGTATGCATAATAATATTTTTTTTATCAGTAAGCAATGTTTTTAATGTATTTTAAAGCCACACATATACTGTATACTGTGCTGTGAATTTTCTGATTTGATCTATGTGTGATAAACAATGTCCTTAAAGCCTGCAGCCCAGTGTTCTGACTGATGCCCCCTGGCGAGTGACACCTCTTAAGAACCTATTGTTTCTTCTTCAATGCAATCGCATTAGTGGTCTTATTAGGATTTAGTCTTGTTACTTGACTTGTGTCCTGAGCTGCCCGCTTAGATAATTGTCACAAAGAAAGTATGTGCATTTTGTGCAAGTCACTTACAAGCAATTGTCTCTCATACCGTACCAGTAACCGCACTGTATTTACATTTATGTGTTTGACAGAAGCAGTGTTCATTCAAAGCACCTTAAGGGTCAGTAAGCCCATTGTGATATAAACCACTCAGAACACTTCAACAACCATCTAGAAATTTATTAGAATTAGCATAGCATTACAGTAATTTATAGTAATTGAATAGCAACGTCCAGTCAACCACCCAGAACACTCCTTGCTCTAACAAGTTTTCTTTTTGGAATTTTTGCTAGAAATGTATATATTTGAATTTACACAAGCATGTTCCTATGTTTATTATAAGTGATATGCAGTCATATATGTCCAATTACTATTTATTAACTAATTTACATATTTAAAAAAAAAAAAAAATATATATATATATATATATATATATATATATATATATATTTTTTTTTTTTTTTTTTTTTTTTTTTAAACAAGTGAAATTTTAGCACTGCGTCAGTGAGTGTAGAGGTATAAGAACATGTTACCTATTTGACTTATTTGATTAACTTGATCTCAAAGCCATGATGATCTCATCTGTTTCTGTGACAGCTTTACTTGAACGAATGCTAATTATTAAAATGTTAACATGCTGTAAACTGTGACTTGACTAGACAGACACTACTAGATGGGAACTAAACTGAGCTTGGTGACTTCACTGTTTTCACTTTAATTAATGAACTTTCCAGTTATTGAACTGAAGTGAATCAACAATTAACTGATTTCAAAATACTGACAGTTTACTACTGAGTCACTTTAAGGGAATTGAATTCTGTTTACTGAACCACTGAATCATTTTTGTCTGTTTAGCACCGTTAAGCTGCTTTGAAACAATCTTTATTGCACAAAGCAGCAGCGGTGACATTACAGAAAAAAAGTAAATGTATCCCTCAATTTAAAAAACTCCAAGCAAGCTGTTATATTATTTCTGAGTAAATGAACTGAAAAGGCTCTGACCTGGGGTCCCGGCATATCCTTGTGTTTTATCTTTTCCCGGAGGTAATTCAACAGCCAACCCTAGATCAGAGAGACGCACATGTCCTAAAATAACAAGAAAAAACAGTCAGAAATGGTGTGAAGTGGGGAGGCAAGCAGTTTATCAGTTAAGTGTGTTTGAGTGTCTCTCACCTGCATCATCTAAGAGGACGTTCTCTGGCTTGAGGTCTCTGTACACAATCCTGTGCTGGTGTAAATGCTCAAGCCCACAGATGATCTGAGCCGTGTAATAACAAGCTCTAGTTTCATTGAAGCCTGGATTCTTCTCATCCACATTATACATATGAAATCTAGAAATTCAGAGCAAGGAATGCAGACATAATGTACAATATTATTATATTGAATAGATTTGGACTTTTTTTCAGATGAGGAAAAAGTAAGTGGCTTTTATTCAGCCAAAACCTGCTGACATGTTGCTCAAAAGACCCTCAAGTCTATAATACTGTTGATATTGTGGGCCCAAGATGCATGCTAGTCATTAGCTAATTATTTTGGGGGTCTTGCATTTTTACTTTTATTGTGGATGCTGGAGAAAATCTAAAACTGCTTTCAAATTGTTGCCCAAGAATATTAAATGCACATGACCGTTTAGCCTTGATAGCTGAGCCCGGAGAAATCAGGTTGTGACGTAAACACTACACCTTCAGCATATCATTGCTGCCTCTCAGATTATCTCCACAGATTATGTTGGATTAGGAGGAATAAGTGTGCGTATTCGTAATAAAACGTCCCCCACACGTCTCCGGGAATAACGTCCTCCTGTAGCGAATCCATGTATTGTTGTACGATAAATATCCCTATTTCACACGCAATAAACACTTTTCTCGCACGTCTGCTGTCTGGGAAAACCGTAAACCGTCCTGGTGGATGTATGCATCGCGCGCGCCTCTGGGAAATGTAGTTTCAAAGGAAACAACGTTTCCTTACTTTAGCAAAGGAAAACCAGTCTCTTCTTGGCGACTCATACAGTTTACGTCGTCCACATACATCACACATGAGAGAAAAGTGCTCATTCAGTTTGAAATTTGGATATTTATCGTACAAAAACGCATAGATTTGTTACAGGAGGACTTTATTTATCCCTTGGATTTAACGTTTTCCGAAGTGTAACGGCACCCGTTCAAACCCATTGAAATGCTTGAAGGCGTCTGGACAATTTTTTATTATAACTTTTACTGGATTTGTCTGAATTGCTAGGATGCTTCAAAGGTGAGTAAAGGACCGGATAATTTTCATTTTTGGGTGAACTATACCTTTAACAGAATATTAACAGAACACCCAATCGTATTCTTAAAATTTTTTTTGGATAGTGATAATGAACTGATATTCTGGTTAATCGGTTTGCCTTCTCAAGCAACTTTGTTCATTTGCTAATTAACTTCATGACTTAGAGTGACAAAAGGTTAATCTTAGGTCAAGCTTACACTCTAAAATGTGCTGGTTTCAAATTTTTGGGTCAGAACAAGCCAATAGACGAGTTTGTTTTTTAACCCAGCATTGTTTACAGTGTAGGTCCTGTGCTCTTTTGCTCTTTTGCTCTTTTGGTGGGATTCTAAAATAAAAATAGATAGAAATGGAATGCAGTTTTGAATTCTGCTTCTGTTTATGGCAATTACCACACAGACACACACACACACGTTTGTACAGGCACCTTGTGAATATGTTCACTGACACAATGCAGTGTCTAAACCTACCTATACCCACATCCTAACCCCAACCTAATCATAACTTTGAGTAACACTTCAAAATAACCTAATGCTTAAGAAGAAGATCATTGCTTAATTGATGTTCTAATAATGTTCTTGTTAATGTTTACTAATAAACTACCTAATGATTACCCTGTCATTCTGTCACATAAATTAAAATGCTTACAAGCATCATTAAACTTTCAATTCATGGGATCGTACACGTCTTGATAAACCTACAAATGATTTAAACAGATATGAGATATGGGTAAGGTAATATGTGTACTGAAGTTTAATGATATTTGTTAGCATTCATAAGTACATTTAAGTTTTTAATTATTGTATAATTAGTTTAAATCAGTTGATTTATTTTTTTAAAAGTGCATTAGCATATGAATTAAAAGAAATGACAGAAGAAATATAATGTTATATAATGTATATAACGTTAATATAATGATGTTAATGATTTATTAATGAAGCTTTTACTCATTGTAAACCATCTGTTAAAATAATTTTTATTATTAAGTAATAAGTTTATTAGTAACCATTAAGGAACATATAACTTTATATTTCTATACATATAAAAACTAATGAACTTATAAGCATAATGTAATATTTGTTAATGATTTATTAATTAAAGTTATTATGAAGTGTTACCTAACCTTCACCTAAAGCCTGACAGCCAGGTTTAGTCCTCACTGCAATGGTCTAAAACTCTCAGAAAGATAGTTGTACAGATAAACATACACAAGCACTCACACACATATACACATTTATTGAAATAAATAGAGATATATAAGTAACACCTGAGGTCTCCACCATTCATGATGGTCATGACCAGGCAGAGGTCGGTTTTGGTCTGGAAAGCATAGGCCAGGGTCACAATGAAACGACTGTGCACTTTAGCCAGGATCCGCTTCTCAATAATAGCACCCTACGAGAAACAAAGAAATAAGAAGAATTAAAACAGACGGGGAAAATGAGGTAAAAGGAAAAAAAGTGTCCATTTAGTGATGTTGGTAAAAAAAAAATACTTGAAAAGGGATGAGTGCTACAGACAACATCTGTACAATGCTATGATCAGCAAAAACTCATTTTAGTCATTAAAAAGCTTCTATTCGTGCATCTAGGGTGTAAAAATACAATCAGACATCTGTTCTGAATGATTCTGAAATCGTCCAATCATAAGCTAGAAAAGTGATGAGGGGAATGAGATGAATTTCAAGAAAGTATAAGCAGTTCTTGGATGAGACTATAAATGCTAGCAAGAGGTTAATTCCATTTACCCTGCTAATGCCTTTATAAGTCACAGTAGGTTAGTTCCTGCTGTTTCTCTAGTTTTCACTGCTTTTCCTCTTTCTGTTTTGAGGTGGACATTAGTGCCGAATTCCAAATCTCTTTTTTATCATCTTTTAACCCTTAAGGATTGCTCTTCTTTTTCCTTACCTGTCTTTTTGCTTCTCAGTTGCAGCTGAGCTGCTTTGTGAAGTATCAAGCAGAGCCTGCAAGCCTCTTTGCACTGAGCCAATACACTATGATTAGAGCTGCTTAATACCATGTTCTCAGGTTAATCTAATCTCACGTCTCAATGTGTCTCTTCCCCTTTTTCCAAATTGTTCTTTTACCTACTATGTGTTGAAGGAATGTCACCAAATTCCCAAAAAAGGAATTGTTTCACTTAATATGAATAAACAGTTTTGGGATATCCATATTATGTGGTCTGCAATTAAGCTGCCTCTATCACAACTAGGATTTGACACTGGATCAAACAAAATAAGATTTGCATCAAGCATAAGTTTATCTACTGATAAACTAGCTCTCGCTTACGTCATAACCTTTACGTTTCTTCAACCTCTTCTTGTTCAGTTTCTTGTTAGCGTACATCTTCCCTGTAGCCTTCATTTGGCAAGCATGGACCTCACCAAATCCACCTTTCCCAAGCACTCTGAAATCCATGAACCAATCTTCAGTAACGGGCTGGCTCTCCAGCCATTTAAACTGTACGTAACGCAGAAAGTACATGCTGTCCTTGAAGCCATTGAGGGCTTTAGCTTCCAGGTGGACAAGGAGCTGCTGTTCGCTCTCTTTAAACAGATCTCCTCGAATGTTCTTGAAGTCCTCTTTCACCCTGCTCACAGCTTTGTCCCCCAGGAAGTCGCAGAAGTTCTTGGAGGAAGACTCATAGTATTTGTTGACCATATTTTGTGCTTTCTTAGCTCTGTCATTTTCCTGGGCAACGTTGTAGTCTTCAATGTCTTTCCACAAATCTACAGGATTCTTGTGAGCAGGTTCACTTTCAAGGTATTGCTGAAAGAGGCGTTTACCAATCGGTTGGCGTACACACATACTGTCAAAGGAAGAATCCACCGTAGTCTTCATATGTTCACATTGTCTGATGTGCGGCAGGTTGAGCTTGGTGCGGTATTTCTTGTCACGCATAGTTGCCGCGGCAGCGCCGTCTATACTCCCGCGTGCTGACACATAGGCCGAGTTGGCCACCACAGTCTCCAAACCTCCGATATCCATGTCTGAGAAATTCAAAGACAAAGAGAGGAGTTATTTTTCTACATACCGATGGAAATTCTATTGCTTACCAGTTATATATTTTACAGTTGTGTTTTATTTAGCATTAGCCTTACTGTTTTGAGGTCTTGCCTACTTTCAAGGTGGCCTCAGCCTTTATGTCAAGTAGGGATCAACCACAAACTTAACATCCAACAACTGTCTACTGACCTGTCAGTAGGGTTAAGAGCAAGGCTTGTCATCACAAATGCTTATCTGCTAAACGAGAAGTAATAATCTCCCTTTTATCTACTAAGAAGTTCTGTAAAGAAGTGTACCCTTAAAGTGTACCCTGTGCCAGGCAACAGCATACTGCCATTAACCACTGAAAATCATGTGTACTCACAAGTGGAAGTTAGAGCAAAAGTCTAGGGTTCAAAAACAGAGATAAGAGAAGAAGAATGAAGGATATGTGAAGCTCATATTTTTTGTTTTAAAAAACTTTACACAAATCTTAAGCTGTCTATATTAAAGCTGTTTTTTTCTAGGTATGTTTATCTTGCTATGACCTGCTTCAATGTTTGCCACTCATTAATACAGGAACTCCTTTTGTCATAAAATTCCTTCAAGATTCATCTTTTATTCTTCACTGATATCATGGTTAGCTGTATTGCACGGTATGCTGTCATAACATTAAAGGGGCCTGCTTCCTGTTCACTTTGTGTGTAAGTAATCGTTCTTACAGGATTCATTCTCACAGACAATAATAGGCCTAAATAATAGGCCTGTTGCTCAGAGTTAATGCTCACCTTTAATGTTGTTGCCAAACTTAAAGCTGTGAATGTAGTGAAAGCCTAGCATGAACTAGGTCTTTAGCTTAGCCTTAGTCAACGTCTTATTTACTATAATGCTGCTAAAAGTCAGGTAACAGTTATTTTATTTTCCCCTGCATGGTGTGGATTATGTTTTAGTTGACTCTGTGACCTGACAAGTAGATTTTTTTTGTGTATTGATGTTGGAAATGAGAAAACAATATTAGCAATGTGTTAAAATTCCATGATGTGCATCACTTTGTCAAGACCTGTGCTTAAACGTATCCATTAAAAATCATTCCAATGGATACTCCATTACTTTTATTTTTTGTGAAAACTTGTCCAAACTTTTTACAAAAAGCAAAATGAATGGGCAAATGATTCTGCATTGCGCATAAAAAAAACTTAAAATTGAGAATTAAAACTATTCATGTGACAGGTCTCATTCCTGCCTGTTTTAATGACACAATGTTATTATTGTAGAATTATTAATTAATATAAAATACCACAAATATAATATATGTAAATGTCTTGTTGCATGGACAAGTTATTTTAAACACTTCTCTGACAGTAAAAATGTCTATTTAATTAACAGAAGTCATTTTTATTAATAATAGTAATTATGTTTGTATCGTCAGTTTATTAATAACTAATACATAAAAGATATTGCTTAAACACACGAGCATAGATCTGAGTATTAAGAGACTATTGATTAATCTGCTATTGTATGCTTCTGTGTCTATTTATATGTATGTTCCTTTGCTATTCATTATTAAAATGCCTTATTTCCACGTTTAATAATGTCAGACATTTGAATCATTATACAAAAGACAAAAGAGAACAAGTGTACACTGCTTTAAAAAGTAAAAGAAACACTGAAATTTCACTGTTCAAGAAGCCATAATGCTTATTCACGAGTCTAGCAATATTAACACTAAAACCTGCAGCCACACCTGCACAATATAGAAACACTAAATATCATAGTACTTTAAATAACTAGTATTAATGTCCCTACCTTTATTTTGTAATGGCTCCTTCTGTAGAATCCCTGTGACAGAGAATTGTGGATTAAGAGCTCCAAAGGACGGGCCCCTCGGTTTCAGAAGTGCACAGACCAGGTAAAACCCTCCTTTCCTCAGCAAGCATGGTAAAACTCTGACCTGCCTCCAGATAACCTCATTCAGTGGCTCGCCTCATTCTTCCTCTCCCTCCTCTCCCTTCACTCTCACTCTGAAAATAAGTGCGGAGAGTGAGGAGGAGCTTATAGTCCCTCTGAAATCCAAACTGATAGTTCATTAGCCTACGTGGATTACGGTCTGTGGATTAGAATGGAAAGAGACTTGTCGCCGTCTATTAGTGTAAGTCTGCTGTGGGTCAGATCAGTTATCAAAAGCAGCAAACCCCTGTGAAAGATGATTTGCCTACTGCAACTCCATCTTTATTTTGATCACCGCCTTTCAGAATCAAAACTGATGCATGCTTTCTGTGCATTTTTATAGCTTTGTATACAAATACAATACATTTATTAAACATTTAATTTACTTTTAAATGTATGAATTGGAGCAGTTTGAACCATGCCACTGTAATTTCACTAATGCAGTTGTTTTAAGCCTATGATAAAGAATATTGTGCTTGATATCAAAGGCAGCACTGATGTAGAGTAACACTTACAGAGATGCAACCAAAATCGGCTGATGAGAGCAAATCATTTGTAAATGACTGCGGTTTCAGTTGCCTATTATTAAATGGTCTCTTGACTGGAATTTCTCTGGAATATCATTTCTTTTCCGTCAAGGAACAACCAATTTTTCTTTTTTTTTTTTTTTTGACAGAAATTGGACATTTGAAATCATATTTAACTAATTCTTTAGAATTAAGCTGTGTTTTTATTTAGTTAAGAGGCTTAACAGTCGGAAGCTTTAAAATAGTCAGATTTATTATTATTATTAATGTGATATTATTAGTAATAATAATAATAATAATAATAATAATAAATTAATTACTACTAATTAAGAAGAGTCTCTATGAGTTTTGTAAGCATCTCTGAATAGCCAAAATGTTTTGACCACTTAAAACTGTGTTGAAACAGTTTGTGGAGTGCCTCATTTTTGTGCAAAAGACTTTAACCCATACCCTACTACATCTGGAACACCAAACACACGCCTAGCATCAGTGCCTGACTTCTCTGGTGCTGGTGGAAGCCTAACCCAGCATAATGGAAGCTCAGAAAACTCAGAAAAATGTTATCAATGAACATTTTGGCTTCCTCTTCTATATTTCTATACAACAATTTTTCAGGTCAAGCCAATTGTCAAGTTATCAGGTTAACCCAGTGAATGCTTGTAGAGGTGCTAGCAGGTAAGAGAGGATTTAGCACATGTTCTTTAAGAGGTTCACAGGAGGGAGCTATCTTAATGTGGAGATTGAGAGCATGGTGCTGACAGACATGTGGGGAGAGGTAGGGGAAGATAAAGTGGGATAATTAGGTTAATTGAGGTTTGACCTGTGACGTGGTTTCAAGAAAGAGTTTGGAATTGCTATCTGTATCAGAGAAGTAAAACAATGACTATCTGTGCAGCTTCCTTGGACCTTTCACCAAAGTACTGGCAACGGCAATGGCTCAAAATCCTAGGAACAAATGTAAACCCTTGGCCAGAGTGAGCAGGGTCTGTCTGTGAATGGATAGGTAGGCTGTAAGAACATTGTTTGGTGTGGAGTGTTTGATGTTTGGTCTTATAATCTGGCTAAAACTGTCTAATAGATGAGAACATGCGCATAAGCGCCTCCTTCTGGTAAGAAGATAATGCTGCTACTGTATTCATTCAATCATTTTATTAGATTGATTTGTAGAGATGTAATACTTATCATGTTTACATTGTTATCTTAATAGGGTAAATATTAATATGAAATGTTGTAATTTTATGGTAAAAAAAAAGTTGATTAAAGGACAATTTATAAAGATTCTGTTGCTTCATTCTGTAGTTAATATAATATAATATAAGCTAATATAAAGGCTTTCAGATGTCCTCAAATTAACTTTCAATATCATTAGTCAAAATCCCCTTAACTAACAAAAGCCAGTTCCTTAATGAAATCATCTTCCAGGAAGTGACAGATTTGTTTGTTTGAAATAACAAAGAAAAGACATGAATCTGATTAGTTTTGTCATGTTCTGTGTGAGTTTGTGTCACTTTAAAAAAAAAGCGTTTGATAAATCATTATCATTATCAGAATCATACTGGACTAACTGAATTTTTTTCTGATGTTAACACACTCTTCTATACTTTCCCAGGGGTTCCGCTGTGATCATGTAGGCTTTTTAAAATTTGATATGTTTTACATTTAAAATAGAAATGGCCCTGTTTCTGGAAAGTGTGTGTTTTCGTGGATGAATGTATATGAATGGTGTGAAGACGGCTTGAAACTGAAGAAGAATGAAGACGACTGTCACATATGTCACAAACAAATGTTGTTATGTTGATAAGTATAACGACCTAAATTAAAAAAAAAAAAAAAGCCTGTTGCTTTATGTTTTATTTCTATGCTTTTGTCAAACTGTCAGATTTATGTGAAGGAAGTATGTTTCATTTAAACATGTCCCCGCCACATAAGAGACAGGACGGCCTGGTAATGGGCAGACTAAAAACTCTTCTTATTTAAAGCAAATTTGAGTAAATTATTCAAACTCTCTACAGCTTTAATTCATTGGGTGAACTATTATAACATATGCAATAATGTTATATCCTAAATTTAGTCAAGTACGTTCAAACATTTTTCAGACTATAAACTATTCATATCTAAATATAATCACTGTATAGGTATTCTTGACATCATTTTGTGAAACGGAGCTAAATAATTGCTACTCCTTCACAAATGCCTTATGAATTTAATTTAGACCGTTTTTAGAATTTGAAGTCGAAATTTGTTTACAGCCCGCTAGAGGGCTCATCTCAGTTCACGTCACATCCGGCGCCAGCTGATGGAGGGAAGTCAGCGCGGTTTGACTCTGTGAGTCTTTTTAAGGGTTTATGTTGAAAGTATGGATATGACCTAATGTTATTGTGAGTTGAAGTCGTATGATTGTCTTACTTTATGATGAAATCACACCGTGTTCTGTTCAAAATGTGACGCTGTGTGGAGGACTTTTTTATTGAAAGCGCATTGAAGCCCATAGAAGGAACAGTAGCCTATACCTTTCTTTGATATGTTGAACGATGTAACCTAACATAAACTCTCAGTAAAGGTCAAGTGTTTGTGAGGCCTTACTTTACTCCTAAAGCTAGCATAGCCTCGTTTTGATCAAGAACGGCGGAATTATATCACGTGTTCTTCTCGAGCGGAAGGACTTCAGGAAAGCTTTTAAAGAAACTACTACAGACCGTTTTTTGGCTAACGTCAGGCCGATTTGTTGCTAAATGATTAATAAACGATCAAATAATTACTGCGTTCGCATTTATGTGTATGTTTTTCAGAGAAAAGTCATAAATTAATCAAATAATATATTTTTTGAAGGATGTCATAAGTGGAGGAGAATAAATAATAAAACAAAGGTAAAAGTCAGGCATGTTTTGATCAAATGCGCAGAGATCTGAGCAAACACTCAAAACCAAAAACTGACCTTTTTCAATATTTTCTACACATTTCTACACTTTTTACAGTGTATCTAACTGATCAACAATTATTGGTACAAAAAAACGTGTCGTTTCATTATTTATAAAATAATAATAATAATAATAAAATAAAAATTAGGTGAAGGCATTAGGTTTGTAAATATATAAATCATGTGAACCACTGGGAGACCACAAACTGGTCATTACCTGTACTGCGTTAATAAGGAGTACATTTTCAATATGACGTATACTTAAAATGATCATTTTTGTAATATTTCCGTGCCATGACTGCAAAGACATACAGGTATGTGCCAAAAAAAAAAAAATTATATTGAGGGAAAGTCCATTTATTTCAATAATTTGTTCCAAAAAGTGAAACTACACACAAAGTAAAAATTTCAAGCCTTTATTTGTTTAAATTTTATTGATTATGGTTTAAACATTTAAAAAAAAAAAAAAAAAAAGTATTTCACAAAATTATAATATAATGATGAAGTTCAACATTGGTAGGCGCCCTGTGTC